>NW_020884909.1:7526988-7612638 GCF_003945725.1 Corapipo altera | reverse complement strand
AGGGTGACCCTGCTGCGTTCTCAAAGGCATCAGCAGCGTTATAGATGGTGTGTCTGCAGACCTCCCGATTGGAGGCCAGAGTAGACCAGTTCTGGTGATCAATATGGCCAAGGCTGAGATGTTGTTTCAGGCAGTCCTTGTATCTCCTCTTTGGGGCTCCTCTCTTGTGGCAGCCGGTGGCAAGTTCACCATAGAGCAAGATCTTAGGGAGGGGGTGGTTGGTCCTTCATCCTGGAGATGTGCCCTGCCCAGCACAGCTGTGTTCTCAGCAACATGGCCTCAATACCTGTGACTGCTGCCTGTTCTAGAACAGATGGATTGGTCCCATAATCTGAGCAGTGGATGTTTAGGATTGTACGGAGGCAGCGTTGATGGAAGCGTTCGAGGAGTCGCAGGTGGTGGCGGCGGGCAGGTATAATATTCCAAATATTATACCAATTCGTCCTTATTTCCTGATTGAAGAAGCTGTGTGTAAAGTGAGGGACTCATTGCAATCCTACCTATAGAAAAACAAAGCAGATTATCTGAAAGAACAAAGCCACCAAGGGAAAACACTCTCTATCTTGGACCTAGGTTGGAATGTTGCTTTTCAGATGAATTTTAGATTAAATTGCAGTGGCATCATTAATCTGAATTAACAGGCTAATTTGTTTTAGGTTTGTATTTAAGATTTATATTCTACTTGAGTATATGACTGTCACTGCTGCTAAAGCTGAGGTTGCTGTTTCTCTCTTTACAATATAACCAGATAAGCTGATGTCCAATCTCCTTACTCATTAAACTTTCATATTCTTCCATTCAGTTTTTTTTTTGCAGTGTGCCATCTTTCCCAATCACCACTGCTTTCAACTTTCTATAAAATGAGACATCCCCTTCAGTACAAAGGCATATTCAACCTAACCATATGGTGAAATCCTCATGCATGAGTATGAACTTAGTTTTTTGCGTTTCATCCTATAAAATCAGCAACACTTGATGAATTAAAGACTTGTTGCTGAAAATTTCAAAGTTCTTTCTTGGGAGACAGCAACTGCTCATCAGTTAACCCATCAAGACAAACTGTCAGGGATGTTTCCCACACATCCAACACATCTGCAGAGCACAACTTGAAGAATGGGGTGTAATGCCCATATTCTCACCGTGTGTCCAGATCATAACTCATGCAAGCCTTTAATCATTCTGCTCCTTCTATTTCTTGTCACATGAAAGCATGGGAGAATTTGTATTTGTTTTCTACCATCAACTGTGTTAACGCTTCCTTAAATGTCAGCATTATTAATTATTTTATTCCTGAAACTTTTTACTGTTGTGATACAGTGGGAGGAGCCTGGCTGGAAAAAATTTGATAACATCATTTTTCATGTTTCTGATTGAATATATTCTGTTTTTGTGTAATGTGTATTTCTACCCCATAGTGTAGCAAAAAGCTGCTTTTGTTAGTCAGCTTGATGCTTATACCATCAATTTAGCCAATTTTCTTCTTGCTGCACAGTAAGCCAACAAGGCAACTGCAGACAAGTTTTCATGCACACCTGAACATATGGCCAAAGATCAGTGTAATATACCAGAAGCTGTGAAAAATAAACCTGGTAATTAAAAGGAAACAAACCAAGGCACTTAACAAAGTCATGGGAAATGGTGTAATAGACATATATAAAAAACAGGAACAAATAAAAAAAAAGATGAACGTAAATTACTTAATATGCATAAATTCCAGTGGGTGGAAGGAACACTTGGTAATATTATCTTCAAATGACCCTCCTTGTCACAAAATAAGTGGCAATGATATTAGTAGTGAATTAGGTAGGACGAGTCAAGTGAATGCCTATACAAATGTTATGTTACTTCAGACTTTCTATATGGAGTTTGCCACTCCTACATTTAAAAAATGCAAAACATTTGAGGGTTAAAAAAATGTTATGGGGACTGGTTTTTTTTAGGTTTGATCTTTAATAACAGATGCTACTGCATATAGAGCTAATCCAGCTGCCTAGTCTTAGAGAATTACTAATAGTAAGTCTTTGACACTTCCAAACAATATTTCAAACTGTTAAAATTCACCAGAAATAGTACTGATGTAGATAAGAATGCCATGGCTTCAAACTGTGAGTGTTTAGGAAAGGACGTTCCAAACATCAGTGAATTGGTGGCTGCTCCCTGAGAACCCTGGCAATCTTCTCTGCCCCAAGGGATGTTTGCAAAAGGCCCCTGCTTTGCACTTTGATGAGATACAGCAGATACCACCACTGAGTTCAGGGCAAAATATCACCATTTTGTCTTTTGGCCAGTATTAATTTGGTAAGAAAAATCTTCTGATGGAGGAAAAGAAGGAAATGTATCTTTGACAGGTTTGAGGGGAAAAAGGAAAAATAAAAAAAAAAATTTAAATGAAGAAAAAGTCCCAGTTACTTGAAGCTGCTCAGAGGTTTAGAATGTTAGAACAATACTGGGGTGGATAGATTAATAGGATGAACTGCAGGTAATGGACATGAAGGTTCATGGTAAGTATAATTATCAATGCCCACAACCACCACATTTGTAATATATTCCATGCACATTATAGTGATCAGCTAAAGAGAACAAACTGCTTTAAGCAACACAAGAGTACCAAGCAAAATGTCTTCAGACACCTTATCTGAAGTGAACATGATATATACCTTCCTCTAGATCTGTGGCTAGTTCAGAATGTTTGGTACAAGATAACAGAGCTAACATAGCTGCTGCATACATATTGTTGTCCTTTACAGATGGAATTGGGGCTGCCTGACTGTTGGAGTGGCAAGCAAAGCATCAGCCATACTTGAGAGATTCCCAGAGAAGACCACGGTGTGTAACAAGTCACCAATAGATATCAGTGTAGTGCTCTTTGCTAGGAGGTTTCTGAATAGGCAAATATGGCATTTCTGGATGGTGAGTATATATTTGAAAATTTACCCACTAAAATACTGTATTTTGGGCAACTGTTACCATAATAGTTAGGCATGCCAGCATCCTCAAGTTCGAGGTATTAATTTTCTCCCACATTTCCAAGTTGCTTTGCAGTATAATTACATAATTCATCACTGCTTATGCTTTCAGTGCTGTTCCATGAAAGAAACAAAGGACTTCAGTAACAAGGAGAAGTGGAGTTGCTTCCAGGAGGCACCAGACTCTCAAAATCTGGCTGATCAACTTTGGAGCAGTGCGTATCACACAGTTTTTATGTTGACACTGGAATAATTTTTCCTCTGCTTTTGTTGTTGATTTGCAAAACAGAGTCACTGTCCATGAAATATAAGACAAGTGCAAGAATACAAGGAGAAAAATCAAAGTATTTAAAGTAGATAAATTTCTCTATAACTGTCTTTCATCATCTGGATGACATGCTTTAATTAAAAGTGGTGTAGTTTTGTTTGAAACTTGAGACTGCCTTTTCATCTATAAGCTTTGCCAAGCCTATGTCTGTATCAAAACCAAACAAATCCAGAGGGTAAACAAAAACCCAATACATCAGATGAAAAGTGAAGAAATTACCAAAACTTACCCAATGCATGAATTTCCACCATAGTATTCCTAGTGCTGACTTCTATATAAAAAAAAAAAGATAAAAGCCATAGAACACAGGAGAAGAAGACTGGATAGAGAGACAGTAAGAAGATACTTCTTTTTGGTTGTAACCCAGTCTCCTGCAGGCCTCTCTAGCTAGACAGATGAAAAATCATCTTCATGGTCTGTGTTTTTCAGTGTTTGCTGAACGCTGTATGTGATTCTTTGTTCACAGTAACACAGGCCAGGGTCCTCTGTGGCCTTCATACTTTTACAAATTATGTAAAATTAGGTGACACAGCTCTGTGATGGAAAATGGGAACAGCAGTTGGTGCACTGCCAGCTTTGCCACCACAGTCTCTGTACATTCACTGGAAACCTCGTGTGTCTCATTCCCTTGTCCAGCTTATTGGACACTGCAATATTGTGCTGCTTTGACCTCCCAAAGGAAATATAACTCCAGTATTCCATTGCCTTCACTGTTTCTTTAAATAGTTTGTCATCTACACTCCTTTGCCTGCAATACTCATAGTTGCAAATCTGTGGAATGCACGCTTTCATAAATCTTCTCAGTTGTTTTAGCAATCCTTCTTCCTTTATTGGTATTAACCTTTCTTTAACCTTGTCTATCTTAAGATTTAGTCCCTTCTCATGACTTCTCAGACAAAATATCAATTTGTTTTCCATCATTCTCTCATTAAAGCAGTGTTCCGTTTCTTGCTTTAACTGAATATTTACACTGGATCACCTTTAAATGGTCTATAATTTAATATGGTGAATCTGGTCCACAACTGATTATCAAGCATATAATTAATACTGTTCAAAAGTTTTATACAGCTTTGTACAGACCATATAAAGACTGGTTTGAAGGCATTGTTTCAGATAACTCTATAAATGAAAGATATATATGCAAATACATGGGGCAAAATAAAATAGCAAAGACAAATATTGTATTATGATGAAGATAAGATTGATTGTTTTTATCTGTAAATTACAATAAATAAGTGCAACAAAAATTATGTTGAATTAACCCAAATTTGAACAACAAAATGCCATGTTATTAATTATCACATATAAAATAAATCTAATTGTATTAAGAAATATAAGGTAAGAGCCCAAAAGCTGATATGGCTGTTAATGATACAATCAAAAGTTTAAGGTATAGAGTTTGTTGCTCCATACAAGATTTTAATAATCTTGGAATCAGTTGCCTACCGCCCCTGTTTCTCTTGTACCCTCAAGGTCACAACCCTTGTTTTCCATGTTTCATCTCAAAGGTGTCCCTTGGAATTTGTCGAAGACCTTTAGCTCAAACCTGGAATTTAAGTATGTATTTCATTTACATTTAAATATTTCTTTCATTTCATGGGACATAAAAGAATTCTAGCAGCAGCTACAATACCATTAGAGGGTCTTTCATATTTGATATCATAAAATATTTTTTGTCATGAAATAATATGATATCAAACATAAATATGAAGCTGGATCCTGTCCCAACTAAGGGCTACCATTGTGACCTGAAAACAAGTGCAAGCAACATTCTTGCCTATTAAACTCTTATCTGAAATTCACTGGCCTGGACAGAGCATCAAATAAATTGTGCAGGGAACTCCATATGTTAAGCTCTGATGTGTCCCTGATTTCCTTTCTTTTCCTTTTTCTTTCCCTTCTGTCCTTAGGTGCTCTTTGGTTCTCGTGTGTCAGTGTGCCCAGCTGGGAGGGCAGGACTGGACAAGGGGGCTTTTCAGTTACTGATACGTGAGCTGGCATAAAACTGTGGAATCTGCAGTGAGTACTAAAGCTATTGTGAGCAATTCAATCCATGAATAACAGCTCAGAGATGCATATCTATAGGCTGCTGCTGCAGGCAGATAACCCAGCTTGCTATACTGGTGGCCTGATCCACCTGGGGAGTTTCTTTGCTCCTAAACTACTGTTTGTGCAAATTATAAACAAATCATAATTAGTATCTCCAGTCTTAAAATTTAAACGTTTAGAAATAGTAGCCATTCTCTATTCCCTGAATATCAAGAATCCTAAAAATTTCTCAGCAACTGGGCTCTTCAGATGATCAGATAGTACAAATTGACCAAATGGTCAGTGACATTTGGAAAAACTTAAGAAACAGGTGATATTTGACTAAAGAGAATATAGGTTAAAACCTGTTCATCTCTGAGCTCCACTTATGTCTGAATGTAAGGTATGTCCAGCCTGACCTCCCCAAAAAGCTAAGGAGCTAAGCATCCATTTTTGTCCGATCTAGAAATGTTACTCTTTCTCCCTCAGTCGTGATGCTTTGTGAAAAAACACAACATAAGCAGTAGAATTATATTCAAAATGCAAAGTGGGCAATGAATGTTGTGGAGAGTGCCCTGGATGAATCATGAGTTTTCTGCGTGGCTGAAAGCATTTTTTTTCCTTCCTCCAATTTTTCCCCATCTAGTAAATGAGCAAAATGACACTGGCATTGTAAAATGCTCTAGAAATGTGGACTAAGAAACATGAGGTAAAAAGTCGGTATAATAATTATTATAAAGGAAAAAATACACACTCAAACAACAGAACTGAAGAAGCCTGGTTCCTCTGAATCTTCATTAATTGGCTTTGTGGTTTCTAGGAAGTCATTAACCCTTGCCTTTTCCATGCAGTAACTAAGTACTATAAAACCATAATTAAAAGTAAAAAAATTAAAGCTTCAGTAGCTTTAATAACTGAGAAGGAAACTTAAAGTGTCACTAGGGAGGTGTCTAGAATGCAAAAAGGCTTCTATGTGGTTTCTTACTCTACTACTGGTTTTGGGCTTCATGATATTAACAGGACATGGAGCTGTTAGAGAGTGTCCAAGGGAGGCCATGAGGATGGTTAAGGGTCTGGAGGGGAAACCATGTGAGGAGCGGCTGAGGGCACTTGGTGTGTTCAGCTGGAGAAGAGGAGACTGAGAGGAGACCCCATGGTGGTTTTCAACCCTCTTGTCAGGGGAAGCAGAGGGGCAGGTACTGATCTCTCCTCTCTCATAATAAGTGACAGGACCCAATGGAATGGCCTGCAGCTGAGTCAGGGAGGGTTAGTTTGGATATCAGGAAAAGGTTTTTCACCCAGAGGGTGGTTGGGCACTGCAACAGGCTCCCCAGGGCACCAAGGCACCGAGCCTGACACAGTTCAAGAAGCATTTGCACAATGCTCTCAGGCATATGGTGTGATTCATGGGGTGTAGTTTCATAATTAGGCACACCAGTGGCACAGAGTAAGCTAGAAAATCTGGCCTTCAGCCATGTGATTTCTCTGGTTTATCAGTCACTGGCTCTGTCTCTTCATATATCTGGTTACTAATGTCTTCGTGGATGTTCTTGAAGACATGGCAGAAATCAAGATTTATCCTGTCTGTCTCGTCATTTTCAGTAATCACGTGTTCTGCTCCTTTGCACCATGCAGCCACTGCAGATGAGGCTATACTACCTTAGGTGTTGTATCTATACAAAAAGATTTAACCACCATAATTATTTTTCCCCCCATTTTGGTGCCCTGGTGACAGACATTTGCAGACTTTTCACATTTCCCCTGAAGGCTGGTAAATACCCACAAAATTCAGATCACTTTGGCCAATAGCCAGGGCTAGAAGAGAGTAATGCTGATACTTCTCCAGCCTATAGCCAGAAACACCAGCAGTAGGTAATGAGAAAGCCCTAAGGGTGTCTAATTTCTCAGAAATATACTGAGAATATGTATCTTCTTGGACCTGTCCATTATGGAAGACTGTTTTCCCAGCAACATAGTCATCTCTGCTTACTTTTTTTTTCCGAACACTCAGCTTGTAAATATGTTGGAATCTTTTCTGAAGGAAGGTACTGTGTGCATTTAAGAATAATATTATTTTCTCTGCTAAGAGCTATTCACAGTCTAGGTTGTCATGCTGTTAAGCAGTAACAATCAAGGAACAGAGCATTTCATAGGAATTAATGGCTTGCTAGGCAGAGTTTAAAGCCTGAGGTACAGCCAGAGCCTATTAACTCCAGCTGGTCATTAAGAATCCTTCAGAAATACCTTGCTCAGAGGTCACTATTACTGTTAAAACAAATGTAGGCAGATGGATTTATTTCCTGGGTTGCATTTTCAGCTGGTATGCAGAGGGCTTTTCTGGAGAATTTACGGCTTCTTAACAGTAATTTGTCAATTATTTGAGTCACCTGTCAGCATTCCAGTTATACAGTTTTAATTATACTTATTGTGAAACATGGATATGTAGCACTCTGACCTTCAGATCAGTTTATCTGATTATCATTTCAGATCTGCTGGTAGATATGGCATCCTTTTTGCCTACTGAGGAAACAAAAACCCTGATATGAGCCTTTATTCAGCAGGAAGTAAGTACTCCATCTTCTCCTAACTGTCTAGTATGTTTGCATGAAGACATGATCACTCAGAACACCAGCTGGCCAGCAGGCCAAAATGAAAATTTAACACAGGCAGGGTTTTATAGGCTTTAACAAGAGCCTATAAATAATAAATAGTTCCATTTAAAACATCTTTTGGGGAGGCAGTGTAGTAGCAGAAGGCGAATTCAAGAAAATACATTTGGAATTGATTTGCTAGAAAAGAAGAGGAGCATTCAGTGGAAGTAATCCTGCTCAGAAGTGGATATGGGCACAGTTAGGAATAAACATAGGTTGACTTAAGCTCTACAAACTACTGAATAGATCTTGAACTTTTGTGTCTAGTAAGTCAGCTATCTTTCAGAACAGCCATCCACACATGGGTATATATTTTTGTAATACTCAGATTTCAAGAAATAGAATGAAAACACAGTAAAAACTGTGTTATTGAAAATTTGCTATTGCTACTGGGGTAAAAAAAAAAGAATTTTTTTATGTTTAATAAAATATATTGGTTTTTACTGTTTAGTGTGTTTGTACTCTGATGAGAGAAATAAGCCTAGGTACTGATAAAGCTGAAGCCTCTAATGCTGGCAATTCTATAATGTTTGAGCTTTCTACCTCACTACTGATTTTTAGACTAAAAGTCAATTGACTTAAATGAAGTTTCTGAGCCTGATTGGCACAAATAATCAATTCCACTCTTGTCAAATGACAGATTTTTTTTCACCAGAATTTAAGCAAGTCCCTGGGTGATATACCTTTGTGAGGAGGCAGCAGGGCTTTGGGATCTGACGTCACCACTTTTAATAAGAGGAAAGGAAGTATCAACACATCCCTCTCAGCCACTCTTGGATCACGATCAGTAAAATGGGGAAGTTTCCAAAATTTTACTGGGCAAACTGTGTTGCAGCAGTGAAACTAATTCTTTTGTTAAGGTACTCAGAGCTGTAGAGCAAGAGGTGATTCCAGGAATCCTGCCAATGTCCTGCTGCACTATAAAATCTTAGATCTCTTCTGCTGAAATGCACCTTCAGCTACTTGCTTGCTTTCCATAAACAAACAGATCCTGATAGCTGTTCCATCCTACTTGAAGATCATTTCCACTGGCATATGGATATTTTCTATTTTCTTTAAAAAATGTTTCAACACTACAACAATATTACCTTAAATGTTACTTTATGTTACCTTAAAGGCCTTTAAATATCCTAAACTCGACCTTATGGAGCTTGGTCATGTACAGAGCAAGTCCTAAGGCACAAATCCTGCAAATAGTTACATATCTGCTTAATTTTACAGACTTAGGAGTCCTTTGAGAGTTAAGCACTTAGTAAACATTTGCAGGATTGACACTTAAGTATTTTTTATTGTAATATATTATTTTGCATGTAGGAATATGCTAATATCCCATGACTGTACTATCTGTTCAAATATAAATTTTCCCCCTCAGTCCCCAATGTCAGACAGCGATATTTGAATGCAATCCATGACGTCAGACTCCTAACCTGAATTCAAAGCAGTCTAAGAAATGCAGGTTTCTCCAGCAAAAAAAGGGGCTTTCACAGTTTAAGCTGAAATAGCTGCAGATCCTGCCTGTGGCTGGGCATGAATTATGGGCTTTAAAACAGTGTTTGAAAATCTGTGCTTTTAGTGTAAGAGACAGTGTGTATAAAACCAAATTTTTCTCCTAAATGCACTTTGAGATGAAACATCCACCCCTTCAACATTAACTGGATAAGTTGCAGCAGTTACAGTGAAAGGATGCCAAGACTAAACTATTTACTTAAAGGATTCCAATTTGTCCAAGCACCAAATGGCTTAAGTCTCTCAACCAGACAATTAATAATACAACCACTATTCCAAAACACAGTTTAGCACCCCAGATATACACCCCAACTTACCAGTATCTGACTGTCCAACATGTTGCACATTGCCCTAAACAAAAATTTCTCCCCACATGGATACCTTCAATCCTGAAATCCATATGAGATGTTCAGGATGTGTACTGGCAAAAGATTTAAATGCCTTGGATTTTAAACTGTGGCTTGTCTTCTCATGGACAAATACTTGGGGAATAAAAAACACACCCCCCCCCCCCCCCCCAAAAAAAACCCAAACCAAAAAAATGCTAAACAAACAAACAAACAAACAAACTAAAGAAGTTCAAACATTTGAAAATAGTTTTGTTTTCACTGGAATGTTCCAAGAATTAACAACACTTTTTGGTATTCACAGACTTCTTCCCTTGTGATGATAGCTAGATGCCACTCGGTTGGGTAAAAGTGTATTTTTCTTGAACTGAATGGGTTGCATCAAAATAAAAGGAAACCCTCTTGTGTCACTATAGCTTATCATTAATTATTTTTGCATTACCTGACACCTGTTTAGAAGGCCAAACTCAAGTGTCTCAGTTTTCTCATGTGGACAGAAGGGGGAAACTGGTGCAAATGCAAGTAAATATCTAAGTGAAAAACATAAGTGAACATATAGAGAGGTCCAAAACAGAACATTGATAACAAAAAGCAAACACAAATCTGTATTTTAATAAAAGAGATACAGCCACTGCAGCAACATTCAGAAGTCACAGACCCTAGTAAGCAACATCCAGTGAATTCAGTTCACAATTCTGAAGTCAAAGCAATAGAAACAGTTTAGAAGGTTCACCTGATAACGTGAGATTCTATGAAGGATTAAACTGATGTATGTCCAAAGTTCCAGTGTTTTACAGCTGTGCCACTAACAATGATGCCCAGAATAACAATTTGGATGCAATTTATTCTTTAGAAAGATGAGTTATTGAAGGCAGTATATACATCTTGGAGTCAGCTTTTTATGGGGAAAGCAGTGCATCCTCTTTAATAGGATTCCAAGTGTCCTTTTATTTATTGTGGTGGTCTTCCTCAGATCTATCTTTATTTGATCTCACCTACTGTAAAGATGTTAGGGAGAACCTACCAGCGATGCTTCTGCATAGACTCCTTGAATGGGTGTAAATTGTTATCCATAGTGGCATACAAATTTGCACATTTCATAGAGGCAGTGTCTTCTTTCAGCAGCTGGCAAACAACAGGCACTTTCAAATTTGGTATGCTCTGGTTGCTCCCTGGCTATGACAATAAACTGCTTAAATGGCCATGACTGCAGATATGCTATTTTTGTCAGAGGGTGTGTGAAGGGGGACCAGTGTTGTGGCTGTTTCTGCTGACCCAGTGAATATCTGTTTTCAGCAACATGTTTTGCGACACATCTGAGGCTCAGGAGGTAAAAACCTGACCAGACTACATGCTCTAAAGACTCTGCATTAGCAGAAATTCTGCTATATTTCCCCATTCACTTGAGCTCAGCTCATCTCAGCTAGATAGAGAAAAATCTTTCCTTGGTGCCTTCTCCTGAGGTATTAAACATGGACCTTTCCTTCCATGGAAATGCACAAGGGTGTTTAAACTCTGTTAAATGATATGGGAGAGAGTATAAATCAACTTTAATTGGGAATCACACATTTTTTATTAGTCTGAAAAATTACTGCTCATCCCTTTATCAATTTTCTACTTCAGGACCACTCAAAATCCATTCACATTAAACAAGCAATAAGCCTCTTAGAAAAAATGTAATGTTAGCAAGTTAATCTCTGAAAGCACTCATGTAATTAATCCAATAATGATACTATAATTTTTGTTTAATATCCTGTAAGGGACAGATCACAAATCTATGTTTTACATTACAGTGGCAGAAGAAATCTTAATAAAAAGGCCCTGTTATGAAATATGCTGCAGCTCAAAACTTTCTGGAGAAAATGCTCTGACCCTATAGTGCCATTCAAGAAGATCAGAGTGGATCAAAGACCCGCTGGGATATGGAGTGTCTGTGGTGAATGAAAAGCTAAGACTTTATCAGTTATGGTAAGATATAACCATAAAATAATGGGAAATTATTCTTGGAACACAATAAATAAGATGTGTGGCCACTTTCAATTTTGAAACATAAAGATCTCTTCAATATCAGTACGTTACTGACAATTTACTACTGTAATTTACTGTAGATTACTACTATCCATTGTGATTTTAATGTATTTTCAAGAGACAATACAGCTACCTCTGTTTTCCTGACAATGCAGCACTAGGTGCAAGTCTGAAAAGAGAGCAGCAGTTAAACAGATGATCAAGTATTGAATTTAAGCCATGATTTACAATGGTGACTGTTTCCAGAGCCCACTTCCTTTGGAACAAAGTATAGCAAGAAAGAAAAAGAGAAAAAAGCTTTGGTAGTTCTTTCCTACCTCTGTAAGGTAGAACAAAGGGGCCAGCACACATCCAATAGAGAAACCACTGCTGAGTTCTCAGGGCTCCTGAAAATTTAGTAACATCTTTTGGTGCCTAAATAAAATTGTATGATCCCAGAGAGGGCCACAGGATAAACCAAAGCCAAAAGGGACTAGTAGGAGGGCAGACTTCCCTATCCACTTGTCACAGTTATACAGTGTCAGTTTTTTCTATTGTTGCTCTTTGCTGCTTGTTTTTGTCAGTGTTTTGTTGTCAAAACTTTAGAGAAACAAATGCTCAAAGTGTTCTTTGATTGTAGATTTGCATCTATGATTTTGCAAGCAGAATTTCTGAAGTTAAATAATATCTTTATTCTTAGCAAGGTTATGCTCTTATTGACAGGCAACCCAGAGTTCAGGGATTGAAAAACACCAACCAAGATGTACATATCACAAATTCCCACAGAAAAGCCAAAAAATCCCAGTGCAACAGGCAGACTAGCAGCTGACCCATGAGCAGTGGCTTCCTATACACTCCCACTGCAACACTTCTGCATGAGGGCTTCCAGAGCCTTTTCTTTTTCGCACACTGAGTCTGTTAGATGGAATGTGAGAAATAATATGGCAGTTATTATGGGGATGTGTGTTCTTTGGAACTGAAAAAAAGCATCTGCTAGGTCACAGCCCACTTCTGGGTTGGACACACAATGTCAGTGGGAAAAAATTAAGTGTTATTCCAAGCATCCAGGCAAAGAAGACCTTAAAGGGAAAGGTACTATGAGGCCAGAGAAAATAATTTTAAATGACACGGTGAAGTGTCTTCAATTCAGAGCTTTTTTCTTCTATTACATGCACATTTAGGAAGCTAACAAGACCACTTACAGTAAGTCAGTACCCTTCCATTCTGCTTAATCCCATTTGTACTCCAAAGAAATTAATCAAAACAACAGGAATGTGGAAATGATGTCAAGAGACTCTCAGAAGTGTGCAGGATAGTGCAGAAGAAAATTCTTTAGGAAAAGTCAGCAAAGTCAGCCCCCAGACCGAAGAAAAACAGTTCTCTGGAGCCTCTTCTTCTAAGGTTCCCTTCAGGAGTTTGCTAAACGACAAAAATTAAAGCTGAACCAGAAAATGAAGCAATGTGCACCGGGAACAACAGCACCAAGGAAGCTGTGAGATCCAAGGTGCAACTGCCTGCATTTTGGAAGAATTTTAATACATTTCAGGACAAAAAAGCACATGCAAAAATATAAGCCTACCTGGTATTTATCTTGGACTCAATGCTAAAATAACTTGCCAGTAGCAAATTCCATACACTGAAACCACAGTTCTTGCTACACACTCGCATGTTTCCCATCATACACACTCGCACACACACAGACACACACACACACTGCATAGAAAAACACTCAAAAAGCCAGCATCAACATTATAAAAAATATCCCCCAAAGCAAGTTATCACCTCACCTACGAGCAGGAACACTGGGCTCTTATGCTCAGTGTGTAGGCACAGCCAAACCTCCCTTGTCCATCAGAACAACACCCCTGGTCATTTTGCACAAACTTCAAATGCACCTTTTAAAGGAACTTCTGAGTGTCCTCCCACATGGGCTCAGGGGTAGTTCTCTCTGTTTCTCTGTCTGCTGTTCCCTTTCACCTTCTGCTGTACAGCTCACTGACTTTTTTGCTTCTGTCTCAGCTTCCCTTCACCCTGCATCTACAAACGAACCAGCACCACAGTGTGTGTGTGTGTGTGTGTAGTACTGAACAAAGAATACCCAAGGCCCATGTTGCCAAGCCGAACTAAATCTCCTTAGTAGTAAAACTCAAACTTTCTTATATGTATTTTTATTAGCTGCAGCACTCATATCCCATTTCTACAACTACTTTAGTGCTTACTTAATTTTTCCAGTTCAAATAGTCCTAGTTACCCACCACGACTGTGAAACAAAGGACCTGAATGTTCAAAGGATCAGAGGCCATGTCACTCTTTGTTAGGAGAATCTCAAGTTTTCTCTAATAGTATTTTTTCTGCTAACCATGTCTGATAAAAATGGCTTTCAAAAGTGTAAAATTCTCCATTAGAGTCATGCAAAATCTGAATTACAAAACAATTTGGGAAACACACACAAAACAGAAAGAAAACAAAACCAAAAAAGCACAGACAATAATTTCCCAGGGAACATGCTCCGAAAGGCTTCTTACAGAAATTATTTTTGGGGACTCCTCAGGCCTGCCCAGCCCCCAAACAGACTTATCTTACTGGTGCACAAGAGATCTTGTACTTCTGCATTGGGTTTTTCATTGGCTTTTTGGAACAACTCCACTCAAACTGCATATCACAAGTATGTCTCAGCATAGCTCCACTCACCAGCTAACCATGAGTCATGCTAGAGAGAAAGGGCAAAGAGAGGAAGAGGTGTTGTAGTTGTGAGTAAAATCACATTTAAACTTCAAGGAAAAATAAAAATTCCCTGCACAGATCCAGTTCCACAGAGGTAAAGGGTGCAATAATTTTCTCAGCTTAAAAGGTTTCCTAAGATTTTAAAAAAAGAAAAATAAAAAGATGATAATTTAATACAGAATGGCAAAACCAGAACGCAATTATAAAAAAAGACAGTTTTTTATGGCAGGGACCTGGAGGCCTAGGTTTAAGGTTCACAAGGCTGTTCCAAAATAGCTCTTCTATACATCTCAGGTGGGTGCAAGACAGACCACTTCCACAAACAAAACCTTCTGCTTGCTGTTTTTCCTTGTGCAACTTCCTGCTTCAGATGCAGCTCAAAAAGGCTCCTGAAGGATGCAAATTCATTCATGAAGTCCCAGAGTACCAGTGACTAAATTACAATTTACAGTCTGAAGGCAAAAAGTAGTCTGAATTTTTTTTTTACTTGATTCTCAACGTCAGCTACAGGCAACTAGCTCAAGAATGAGCTGTACAATAGTGACAGTGTTCCCTCCTGCATTCAGTAAAGGGTGGAGATTTTCTCTGGCCCTCCTTCTGTTGTTAATGTATTTATAAAAACACTTATTATCTTTCACAGCAGTGGCCAGATTGAGTTCTAGTTGAGCTCTAGCCTTTCTAATTTTCTCTCTACATGACCTAATGACATCCTTCTACTCTTCCTGAGTTGCCTACTTTTTTGCCCCCAGGCATATATTTTCCCTCAAATTATAGTGAAATGTCTGACAACAGCAGTGGAGCTTATGTTTTGGTTAGTATTTTCACCAGTTATCCACTTAACAATTATATTCACATGCAGGCATTTTTAGGGCAAAAAATAACTCAATTTACAGTTCTGTTTCCATACCTGACTCAGTATGGGTCAGACTGAACGAAACAATGAATTCACAGAGCTCATGCCATGGAATCTTTTGTTCCATTCATTTAGTTTCACAAGAACTCTGTTGAAAATTTTTTGCAAATTTTGATAAGGTAAAGAGAAAGAAAAAAGAGCCTCCTCCTACCCTTTTGCCAGGTAGAAAGTGCTGTAGTACTATCTCAAAAATTAAAAGTCTTGTCTTTTAGATGTCATTTCAAAATTTTCCCAAGTGTTACACTAATGTGTGTGACACTGTGCAGTAACACCCTTCCTTAGCCTTTATAACCATTTAAAGTTTTACCTGTTAGTCTTTTAAAATGTTGCAGAATGGTACAGAAGCACATTATATTGGCTACCAAAGTAAATGCTCTTAAGTTAAAATGAATAGCTTACTTAAAATGGTTGCGTAATAGTGAAAGAGGGTTTGAATTCTCTTACAAATACTAGTTATTTGGGATGAATGTTGTGTGTTTCCTATTTACCCCAGTTATTATACAGAAATAAAGTACTCAAGTCTTTTACCTTTATTAGTCTCAGGAACTAAAAAAATATCTGCTCCTTTGTTTAATGAGAAGTACTAACCTGTTGGGCTGAGAGGTAAAATCCCATTACAGGTGGTTTGTATGTTTGGTAACCAGGAAAGGGTCAACTGGCATTTTAACCTCAGGATTATTAGGTTAAATCTAGACATCTCAGAGGACATTTGTTCCCCATGTTTCGTGACTTCCAGAGTCACACATATTTTCAGTAAAGCCACCTTAGTGCAGGAACAGCACCCTGCAGTGACAGACTCTCCTAAATGAAGCTCCCCACTTTACAAACCCTACGAAGATCTGTCAGACCAGAGAGGTACAACTTCTTGTCTTCCATGTAAGACACAACATCTGTCACAAGGTAGAGAGAGAGGAAAGATTCCCCTTCATGCAAGCAACAAAAGCTGGAAAAAAAGAACATCTTTGAGTTCTTCTTAGTTACCAAGTAACTCTTATTTAATTCCTCTCCCTTCCCCACTCTTTCAAAAGACTAGGTGGACATTCCTCCCTACAAATCTATTCCCCAACATAAACTTCAGATGAAAAAACCTAGGGGTGCTAAACTTGATACGACCTGGAACAAAGAAATCAGTTTTACCTGGGCATTGAAATATATTAGCAATACCATTGTGGGTCTCATAAATCAGATGGTGGAGCTCTTTCCCTTCCAGAGCACCCAGGGTTTCTCATTTTTGCCATAAATCGCTTTTCAAATACTTCAGTGGTCTTTCCCCCTCAACAGATGGGGAGACCCACCTCATTCACACACCTGGGAGTGAAATCTGTCTCCTGGTTTCCACCCCTTCCTCTCCAAGAGGCAGTCCTCCCTAGCCTGGGAAGCAGTTTCCAACCTCCAGCTTCCTATCTTCCCCTTTCCAGCTGCTGTGGCTCACAGCCTTGCTTCCCAGCTGGTTCCACAAGGCTGTGGGGTCTGTTAGGCAGCCAGGGACCTGCAAATCAGACCCACTGCAAGGATTTCAGCTCAAGGGATGGAAAGACCAGGCAGAAATGCCACATTTTTTGGTGCTCCCTTGAGCAAAACCTATATCCATCGTGTGCACGTAGGTCCTAACTCAAACCAGCTGACCCACAGATCCTGCAACTCCTACCTGGCAGCTTTAATGAAGCCTGGAGAAGAGCCTGTGAGGATGCTCTGATTAGCAAAGCAGACTAAAACACATGCTGCTGCCTTGTGTTCTGTGCTCCACCAACCCAAGATACAACCTTCTCCACTGCAAGAAGTCACAGCTGCTGTGGCAGCAGAAATGCCAGTGACAGTGCAGCTAAAATGAAGGTGGAAACGTTCAAAAGGAAAGCTCTGGTAGGGTGAGAAGTGGCCTGGATGCCACTGGAGACAACCAAGAAGCCAAGGCAGAGATGTCTTTTGTTTAAGCCCTTGCTTTTCCGCAGGGGCAAAAGGGTTTCTGCAGTATCAAATATGCCAGTGTATATGTTAAATACTTTTTTTTCTGGTTAAAGCAGTGGTACCACTTCATTTTGTGTGCTTAATTACCTACAATTAACCAGGAAGAGTTAAACTGGGCATGTATTTTTTTTAAGCCACTCAAGATAGGTAGTGCAGTTTCCTGGCATGCATTCCGTTCTAGCAATAAGGCTTAACATGACTGCAACAAAAATGACAAGAATGATTAAATGGAGCTGGAAAGTAGTAATTGTTCTCATCCCTTGAAGCAGACATTAAAAGTAATTACAATTTGGCAATCGTGGTTTTCAGATATAAACAGTCAGTGTCTCAAATGCTCACTGGGAGTAAAAGCTAACAAAAATGAAACACCTGTTTATACATTAGTGCTGCTGCAGTTTAGCAGCATGCAGCATTCCTGGAGCTGTTAAACACATGCATTATGCCAACAAAAATTTGGCCACATGTTTACTTAAGACCTGAATAATATGGCCAATCTAGTTTTTACCTGGGGTTAATAAGACTGACAGCAAAATAATCAGAAATTTAAACACGACAAATAACGTCATGTAAATAGCTATTGTTGATGCAAAACGGAGTTTTTAAAGAAAAATCCTATGTTCTGACAGAATTTATGGGTTCATTTATGTGGTTTCCAGCCCTGTGAATGGAGCTGCCCCGTGGCTGGGACACCAAAGACAAAGTCAGTGAGTTGAGCTGAAGCAAGGCCTCAGTGGGCACTCTTTTCACAGGCTGTAACCCAAAGCCAAATCTGCAACCTGACTCAGCCTGGCTAATCCTAAGGATGTGAAGGAGAGTGTTTTGAGTAGTAAGAAAACAGGTGTAGGAGTTCTGCAGTTCAAGTCCTTTAATTCTGTTTTTCTCTTTTGTGGTTAAACTTCCAGAAAACATAAAATAGAAAATTTTATTTGCCTTTCCTCTGACCATGAAAAGTAGAGACTGAATTATAAGTTATGTCAAGACATGTTTGGGCTATTTATGAGACATTTTGAACACTTATGTAAAAAAATACCTAAGAGTTCTAGCACAGAGTAAAAGCTGGCTAAAAAAGGATGCAGATAAGCTGGCTGGATCTGTGGCATTTTGAGGGATGCTCAGAAGAGTATCTTTGCACAGGACAAATCACAGTGAGGTTTATGATGCAAATGACTTCAGACAGATGTGTCTACTTACAACATCCCCTCTGTGCCTGCAGTAGCCTCTCCTCCTTGCCAGGCAGGGCCTGTGCCCAGCACAGGGACCTCCACACTGCCTTGCAATCACTAGCACACTTCCAAAAACGAGTATTGTCAAGACCCTCCCTTCTTATGGAGGGCTTTTCAAAGTTTGCAGAACTCCACTTTTTTTTTTTTCCTTCCACAAAGTGAAAATACCAGACTATTTCTCTAAACCAATTTAGGGAGCAACCACAGAGATGGGAAAAAGACAAAAGAATTTCCTCCCACAGCTAAGCAGAAATAACTTGTATGTAAAGTGCTTTAGCCAAGAGTTTGAAGTCTATACAAACTGTTTCATTCAGAGTGAGAATTAAATGTATAATCCAGCCACAATCCCCCAACATATAACAAGGGTAAGAGAATCAACAGACAAGGACCAGCAGGTTACAATTTAGACAGGGTATCGGAAACGGCTCCTGCACCAAACTGGGCAAATCTCCCAAACATTCCAAGTTCATGCTCCAAATCAGAATGTTTGCATGGTTGTACCTTCACAGCTGATCAGTGGTATATAGAGAAGCATTCCATAAACAACCAAATCAATAACCAGTAAGTTATATTCTTTTTATTCATGTTAGAATTTCTATCAGTGTTCGAACATTAATACTTAGAGAGTTTGTACAATTTCCATTCAAAGTTTAAAAGGAGAACCACACTAGATCACAAATGGTAGCTAAAACACAGTTCTGAATTGTATGAATATCCACACTCTCTTTCTCTTAACACTGTTAAACACTTTCTTTTCTCCAGGGGGTTTACAAGGAAAAGTGTGCACTGTAATCGTATCTCAGCAGTGTTCCAAAACATAATGGTATCATCATTACATATAAACTCTTTAAAAATATACTTCTGTCAAAAGACTTGATGACTACTATGTACACTACAAAAATAAATTTTCATATAAATAAATTATATGGCATAATTTTATCTTTGTAACTGAAATGACACAAACCCACTCCTACCAAAACAGGCAGGCAATGAGACCCAGTTTGAATATTTTTTTCCTTTTAACTCCTTACACTAAAAGCTACGACAAGTCCTTAATGTAAATGTTATATACTCTTTCCTATTTAACATTAGTAAGCACTCTATACAAATAAAAATCCATTAAACAGTAAAAACATAACTGTAATAGTGTTTCCAATACAAATAAAATCCCTGCATCTTGTTTGTTATAAACTGGCATGACAAATACTGTAAGAAAAACATTCCTATGATACAAAAATATAAATATCATCCATGATTAAAAAAAAGTTAAACCAAAACCCAACAAAACAAATGTTGCCAGCCACTGAGTTCTCTTGCCAATGTGACTATCGAAGAAGAAGGTCTACATTGAGCATGAAGCAGCAGAGAGCTCACCCCTGCAGAGGACAGGGCAGGGCAGAGACACTGCAGCTGCCCTGGGCCCCCTCCCTCCCGAGGAGGAGGAGGAGGAGGAGGAGGAGGAGGCAGGGCAGCCTGTGGCACAGGAGGCAGGGCAGTGTCAGTGGGAGCCCTGCCAGCCGTGGCACTGGGCGGTTGGAGGCAGCTCCCATTAGTGTCATACAGTTGTGTTACAGGGTTGTATGATCTGAGGTTAGTGTGCTGCTTCTGCTACATCGGGGCCCCTCGTCTTTTTGTCACCAAGAGTTTTTCTGTTGGTTGGACAGTGACCTGGACCAGGAGGCAGCTGTGACATTAACCCCTGGTGTGCACTGAGACAGTAGCTTATGTTCTAGGGGAACGACACCAGGCTCTTGCCACCTGCCCTTTGAGCGTTCACATTGGACATCTGTAAACAAGTGCCTCATATCAAAGTGTTTTCAAGTGAGCAAAAAAGGCATGGAAATTTGTGCATTCTAATTATCCCCATTCATTATGCTGGCAAGGTCTGTGGGCAAAGACAGACTCCCTGAAGCCACTGGAGAAAAACACTTTCCCATCACAGAATTGGCCACTGCTGTTCAAGAATACGTAAAGAAAAGCCCCACCACTGCTGGTTTAGAAACTGAATATTGGTTGTGTTTGGCTCTGAATACACAATTGAACATCTACCTGCTCTAAAAAACAGCTTGGAGAAGGCCATAAAAAAAGATGAAAAAAGAAGACAGAGATAATGAAAATTTGTGTTGCATTATTTTAAATTAAGGTTCTCCGTTCTTAGGGTTTGTTTCCAGCTGAAACACAGATTGTAGTGTTTTTCCAGACCCTTCACCTGCAGCAATCCCCTTCTAGTTTAAAAATAATAGTACAAAAAGCTAAATTAGTTTCGCAAAGAGATCCCAGTTTAGCTGTTTTGATTAAAAGTGCCAATGCAGCATGGGAAAACACAAACAACAGAGAAAAGAACAACCCAGGCTTTATGTGTCATTACTATCCCGGGCCCACCAGAAAGCCATTTATATTTAAAAAGCGAATATACTTTCTTTTTATCCTTCCATTTGATTTTTATCACTTACTATTAACTCCTTCCTGGCATGAAAATAAGGTGACCAAAGATACTGCTCTCAATGCTATAACGACACAACTGAGCTGTGGCTCACCATTAAACAACTCATCATCCAGCTTCTAATGCCACTCATGGTTAACGGTATCAAAATAAGACAGATGCTAATTGTATTTCTATAACCACCAGCACCTCTCAATATCCAGCACCTTTGGAAGTGAGAAAATAATGGTTATAGTGTTTGCACTTACCTGGCACCTTTTGCAAGAAAAAAAACCCAAAAAACCCAAAGCACTACAGGAACAGTAATTAAGCCTCACAACATTCCTGGGAGGTAGGTAAGTGTAATTATAACCATTTTACAGAATGAGAAACTGAGGCATGGGAGAGTTAAGTGACTTGACCAAAGTCATGTGAACCAAGCTGTCGAGGTCTGGGAACTGAAACACAACCCCAAACCTCACCTCCCTGTCTTCTCTTTTATTTTAGCTGGGCCTTTGATGATGGCAGTCTACGGTGTGTATGCTGGTAAACACCAACTCTGTTTTTACTAGTGCCTGCTAACAGGGAAAGCTGGACTTACATCAGCATCAGTGGGTTTATAAGCCCACCAGGTGTTAACATACAGTAAAAGAGAAACTACAGTACACCAGGAACATACACACAGATGCGTATTTCCAGATGCACACAGGAATACATACAGCAAAACAAAACCTGCACATATCTAAAACTATTTAAGCCTCCCAGATTAACTTGCTTTTCTTCATATCTGCTTATTTTAAAAATTACCACGCATAGCGTGTGTGAAAGTTAACAGTCATTTCATACTACCACAGGGTCGTGATACGCAAATTTCAAATATTTTAAACAGACATGTACCTTTCAAAAAATCCTATCACATAAGCAATATTTGCATAGAATTACACAAGTAAATTATAAAATATTTAAGCAGCAGCAACTTATGCTGAAATTTAGAACTAGATTAAGCTTAATTGTGGCACAGAAATTGATGTACAAAAAGTACAAAGCGCACACAATATTGTCCCCATTCTATTGCCCAGAGGCAAATTACTCCAGATTATACTACTTTACATTGTTCTTTTGTATATTACATATGTGTACATCTTTTAAATACTTAAAAGAAATATATAACAAAATAATACAATAGGTTACAGTAACAGTGAACTGTTGTCCTGATGCAGCATGTCCTTTTCTACAACTTCAAGCAGTTCTTCTCTTCAAGCAGTTCTGGAAATACAGTTTTCCATCTTTGGCGTCTTCTTTGCTTCAGTTATTACCCTGTATAAATACAGAAGAAAAAAACCAAACATTCATTAAAGCTCAAGAAAACAAACAAATCAAGCTAATCCAACTTATTTCATGTTTCTTGTGGTTACAGTCAGCAGCCAGGAAATGCTGGCTCTGCTTTCATCTCAGTCATTAATTTCCTGGTGAAGAAATACTGACGCCAATTAAAAAAATGCAGATGCCTTATTGAGTTCCCACTTTCAGATAGCTGTGACAAATTCAGTCAAAACCAATGAATGTTCGAAGGACAGAGACGCTGCACACATTTAAGAATCTCACATTACCAACCATGCACTTCAGCTCCAAACAGCTGAGCTCAAGTGTTTCCTTATTCTGTGGATACTATTACTTGTCAGATTTCTAGACCGGAAGGCCAGAGGCATTCACGTCTATTTGCACTTTGGGATGTTTGGGAGAGATGTTTTATAAATCAGAAAGTGATTCTATGAGTTATCATAAAAATTTCCACCTAAACTCTGCGTGTGTGAGTGTGCATGTGTCCTACAGCCAAAATAAAATTACTTCCTCTGCTCAAACTAGTGTCTGCCACTGAAAAGCTCAGACAAGCAAAGAGAAAAAACAGGGATCTACAACTAAGTAACTGTTTTAACACTCTCTTTTCCCCTCCCCAAGAAAAAAACAGTGTAAAAATAGTGAGAAACAGTTTTTCAGGTGAAAGACCCAAAAAGCTTTCAGAGTAAAAACCCAGTGGACTTCCCAGCTTCAAAGTACTCCCTATAAAAGTAACGAAAAACTAAGAAAAATGAAAAGAAAAAGAAAATCTTTATATTCCCCAAACATCCTCTAAAACATCCTGCCTGCTATAAACAGGACCATTTCCTGGGACCTTCTCTGATGATTTAGGCTGCAAGTCTCCCCAGGTGTATCTGTGGTTTCACAGAACACGTCAATGCCCTGCCAGGTCAGCTCTGCCCCATCCAACCTGCGGCAGCCCTTGCAGCTGCCCCTGCCAGGCAGAGGTTGGCCCATGACACCTCCAGGGTGCGAGTTCATGAGGTGGGTCTCTGAGGGCCCCTTAAAGAGCAGGGGACACCCCACTGTGCAGCAGCACAGTAGGTATGGTAGGACTTCCCACTTTTCACTCAGCTCATCTTCCAGAGGGATTCAGTCCTCATTATGGACTTCAAATTCTTCCACAGACTACTTTATTCCAGACGGGACAACTCCTGAAGGAGCTGACAATTTACACTCTCCCAGGCAATGTCATTCTGTACACTGTGTCACAGCATGCCTGAGTCAGGATTCAGAAGACAGGACCTATCAGTGATAAATGCAATCACAGAGCTCTGAAAAAGTTACACAGCAACTCTGCTTCATTTTCCTCATCTGGTAAACTGGGACTGCATGATGTACTTATCCACTTTGCAAGGTTCTTGGAAGCAGTTCAGTCTAGACCCATAATAACTTCTCAGCGTTGGAGAGCACTACAACATCCAACCTCATGTTTAGTGCAAAAGGTACTCTATTCACGGTTTAAGATGATCAGTGACCTGTAAGTAGCGCTATCTAAAGGAAAGATACCTCTGACAAATTTTATTTTTCCTCTTTCTTTCTTTCTTTCTCTCATACTACTGCCTGACACAGGCAAAGCCTGCAGTCACACGTGCTGGACCTACCTTACTGTGAGCTGTTGCCAGGTACCCTTTCCTCACATTCAACATCTTGCAGTTCTATAACTTCCACTTTAGAGTTTCTTCTTTCACACCACACGTTAAAAGGCACGTGGGGGTCCTCAAAGGGCCCATGGTCAGGCTCCTGGTGCCCCTCGTGGGAGGGGCAGCTCCCTGCCCGGGTGCCGTGGCCGTGCCGGGCGGGGTGGACGGCGACAGTCACGGAAGCCGAGGCGGTCACAGTAGTGATGGGCTGGCAGTAGGACGGTCCCGGTCCCACCGCGCCCGCGGCCCCGCACACCGGGCTCCTCACGGGGTGGGAACGAGCCCTGTGGCCCGAGCGGTCCCTGCTGCTGGGTCCTGAATGCCCCTCAGTAGAAATCTCAAAGGCGTCCCTGCGAGGGCGGTACGGGGGTGGCTGCGGCCCCTCCCTGCTGTCCCGTTTGGGGTGTCTGCCCTGACCCCACACCTGCTGCGTGCTGGGCTCTGCACTCGACTGCAGCCCGGGGCTTGGCTGATGCCTTGCTTCTGGCTGAACCACCTGGAAGAGAGAGAGATGCACAGTCACGTCTCTGACAAACCTAAGCAAACAAATACTATGCTTGCTTATATTTTACACTGAGAATAAATATGATAATGCTCTAGCTCTACAAAGGTAATGTTGTGGAATCTGCTAATTGATTTTTCCGTGGTTTTTGTCTGAAGTTATTAAAACCTGGAAAGCACGTCTTCAGGAGAACACAGGATGACAGCTGAACACATTATTGTAAGCTTCCTACATACTGGTCCATCTTTTCAAAGAGATGGGTGACAAGCACTTGATCTTAACTTATTCAACGAGCAGAATTGCTGGCATTTGGAAAAGGGTCTATTCCATGCAGGGAACATACACAGGATGTTATCAGGGTAGTTCATATAGACTGTAGGAATCTGTTTTCTGATTTCCATAAAAAGCGTGAAGCGCAGCAGCCACATCATTCAATAAGCCGTGACCAACTTCAAATGTAGCTGTGCTTGTACCTATTTCTAGGCCTCTCCTGAACAAAACCAGATCCATATTGCAGCTCAGCATGCAACACCAGCAGGGGTAGGAGACAGAGGTTTTTCGCTTTCCTTTGAAATCGCAATTATGCCAACCCAGCAGCGAGATGCAACAAGGCCCATGATTTGGTACAACACTTGTGAACTGCTTTCTCCTGGCTCTGGCAATCTTTCTCTCCAAAATGTGCTGTCACAGAGAGGTATATGAGGTAGCGATCCACAAGAGCTGTGTGAAAGAGGTTGGGATCTTGTAATTTCTCCTTGAAAAGTCATCAAACAGATGGAGAGCTCTCTCTTGTGGCTGGTGTCAGCACGATGTAACAGCAGTTATACACACCAAAGACCTCTGCTTTCATACCACCAACTTGATTCCAAAGGAGAGGACGAGGAAAGCCTTCACTACTTGCTTAGAGGTTTTGGCACAAAGTCACAAAGCACAATCAGCCAGAAATATGAGAGTTTTGCATGAAAACAGATTTAAATAAATCTTAAAAACCCCCAAAACAACAAAACTCTTCTTGTCCTCCCGCCAGCCCCTATGAAAGCTACTCACAGTGGATCTTGCAAAGAGAGGGTTCTCAGTGGCCTCCACTCTGACCTGGTGCCCTGGTGCCCCGGGGCCGCGCGTGCCCTGGTACTGCTGCAGCTCCTCGCTGATGCCCGACGCCGTGGTCTGAGAGCTGTACTCGGAGTCAGAGGAATCCGAGGCATGGTTTGTGTGCCCAGGTGGCAGTGCAAACCTCACCACACTCGGGGGTGGCTCAGGAGATGGTGTGGGCAATCTGTTCTGTCCATTGGCTGGAGAAACCTGATGACAGCAACACATTCAGTAATATTCAGCTAGCATTACCCTTCTAATCATTACTGCTTGACACAAATGTTCTTCTGCCAAATACACTCTCCATGCCACAACAGCCTGAGCAGCAATTTTCTGGGGAATGTTTATATTGAACTGAAAAAAATCACTGAAGGAAAGAAAGGCATGACCTGCATCTGTGGATATTCATGTAAACAGGATTACACGGACTCTTCTCGGTATCGCTGTCTCAGGAAGTGCACGTGTGTGTGTGTGCATGCACTTGCACTTAATAAATGTAAAAATCCCTCTCCCTTCAGCAAGCACTAACAGTGATTTCAGAAAACCACCTCAAATGCACAGGTATAGCATGATTCACTGCCTATCTATAAAGAAAGATGGACACGTATCATAGCAATATATATGATAATAACACACACATATACATTGCTCAAGTATGGGATAGGTCATGTGTACAGTTAGGAATTATGAGAACACACATTGTTGTCAAAATTGTTTTACCAATACTAAAAAAACCCAAACCCTTCTCAAATACACCTGTGACACAGACATGTGAAACCCAGCACACTGATTTCACTGACACGTGACAGATATCCCTGTGTAACACAGTGATTGTATTAACTACAGGGTAGGTAATGAATGATCAACAACCAAATATACACTTGGTATCTCTGAATCCTGGTATCTGGACTTGGGCTTTGTACTCTAAAGTCACCAACACCTAAGTGAAGCCTTCCACCCATCAAGAATGCCACATGAGGCAGGAGGATGCAGCAGGGAGTGGGGACTGGACAGCAGGGACCTTCTGGCAGACCAGTCATGGTTACCCAGGTGTGGTCTGTGGACCACCACTGGGTATGTTGGTCCACACAGGCCTTCCTGGTGGTCTGCTCAATTAAACATTTTGAGGAATGCAACAGAGGCAACAAGGTAAGATAGAAGAAGCTACATGTATAAAACAAACTGTCTTTTGCAAAGCATTGGGGGAAATCCTTATTCTACAAACTTGTTTGCATATCACGTTATGCTTTTAAAAGCATAAATAATACTACACTTGTAACAGGTTTGCTGATTGTGGCCTCTAAAAGAAGACTTATTAAAAAAAAGTTTGAAAAATAGAATAATATCAACTATGTAACAAACAGCACTTTTAATAAAAAAACCCAAAACTACAAAACCAACCAACCAACCAACCAAACACCCCTCTCAAAACCCCCTACATCAAGAAACTAAATCCAACAGAATTTAAAAAAACAGTTTCTAAAAAAGGGGAGTGATTGGGAGAGATAGGGCTGCAGACACAGTATTATTTCTTCTGTTCCCCATTAATTTTACTGACCTCAGGGTATGGTCCAAAGAATGAAAGAAGAACAGGAAGCAGCACCAATCCATTGAGAACTCCCAGAATGGTTAAGATTGCCAAAACAGCAAAAAAATACCTGTAGTAGAGTTCAAGGGTTTGGGGGACAGAATAGCCACAAATGCTGTTAGAAATAAGGGTTTACAAATTATTCCTACACATGTTAAAATAATATATATACTAAATGTAATCCAATATATTACTCACACTGCAGTAAATAATTATATCTCTGTGTGAAAAGTGATATAGGGGTTTTTACCTTTTGAATTAGAGAAGCTACATTCCGCAAAGTGTTAGTTGAGAAAGGAAAGAAAAAAATTATGTTTGTTAATTTCCCAGAATCTGGAAGCATGTAATGTTATTTATGAATGTGTTACACAAACACAAAAATATGGAATGTGCAGGGAATAGCTGAATGGATTGAAAGCACAAATACAATGAAAAGGGGCCCCCATTAGTGAAAACCCAGCAGAAGCAAACAAATGAAGTGAAGGGTGTAGAATTTAAACAATTTAGTCTAGAAGGAAAAGAAGCTCTCTTCTCCCAGCAGTTAATCCACTGTGAAATGCTTCTGCAACTTACAGCAGAATGTCTAATTAAATCTACAGTATATCAGGTAAGGGTTTTCCTCGCCGTTCATTAATCACAACTTAACGCCTCGAATTCTGTGAGTTCCAGTTTTACCAAATAGCTTGAATTGCAACCCTTTTACAACACAGGAACCCGCTTTTTGCAAAGAAAATGCCCATTCTATAGTAAGCTTCAGCATTGTACTGAGTAAGAGTGCTCCACAATGGCAGAGCTGCATTGCAGGCTAATCTTTTGTTGAACAATTTAGCATCTCTGAATACTCTTGTTTTGCGTCAGCCAATTCAAACATAAAGGCTGAAATACTATGGAAGAAGAGAAAAGTGCACAAGTAGTTGTCCTTTCCCACCACTGAGGGCTAAGGTCTGGGATCCTTCATGAATACCAAGGTAAACCTGTCAGTGAAAGGAAAGCCTTGCTAGTTGGTATTCGGCACAGCTGGGGCTCAGACTAAACTTAAGGCTGCGTTGTAACTAATGATTTCAAAGGCTCAGTCTTGGTAAATTCCTGGAGGAGAAGGCAAAGGAGAAGAACAGAGGGCAAGTTTGCTACTAATGGGTCTACTGATTACATTGTCTAGTTGGCAACAAACTTTACTGCCTCCCTGTTTCCACATCTGATCAAATATATCAGACTCCTGTAAAACTATAAATATCCTGCTATTGTAAACATCTGGGAATTTCTGATCTGCATTAGCAAAAATCAGCAAGCCAATCTACTCTAGTAACATAAACCACCAGAACTTTACGCTGGGACACAGATCAGCTACAGACTTTAAAAACATTTGCATCTCATCCATCTAGTGTTAGAATAAACAGGACGATTATAGCCTTGACCACTTGGTGTATACAATGTCTGTTAATTTACTTAATCTTCCAACATTGCTGGACCAATCTATCGCTTTCCGGAAGTTTGGGATCTTCTTCGCCCACTATAACAATGCTCAGACTCCCCAGAGTTTATTTTATTTTATTTTTTAAGCAAGGCAAACTGAAGTCAGATTGTGCTATAAAATGAGAAACTGATGGCCAAAAAAAGTAAAATAATGTAAGTTGAAAAGTTGAAAGGGTCATTTTATAAACTGAGAGAACATCCAATCCAAATTTGGTGTGAAGGGCCCCTACAATCTTCCTTTTGCTATGACAGAAAAATATGCTTGCCAAAATCTTGTCTGTTAAGTAGGGAAGTAGCACACCAAATGTCCCTTTAAGTTCATGTTAAATCTATCAGTAACCTATATGTCAAAATGTTCCAGCCTTACGAGATCAGGTCCTAAAAGAATAATTCTACTTCTTCAATATCAATAAAATAAAGTAAAAAATACTGACTTGGGAAAAAAAAATCTCTTTCAGGATATGAAGTATCTGTATAGTAATAATCCTCATGTAGGTTTCATGAGACCAAACTGCAATCTGCCTGCTTTCTTCAAATCTCATTCACACATAAACAAAAAGCTTGATGAGATTTAACAGTCATTCTCTCAGTTCCTGCCCCCGACATTTTGTTGTTCTTTTTGTCAAATGGATGTCAGCTAAGTCTAGTCATCCATCCAGCTTATGTCCACCTAAGTAGCTAAGCCATCTTTTAGAGCATTTTTATTTGGCCCAGTTTTACCTTGGTTCCATTTTAGGGCTTGGATTATTTTTTTGTGTGTGTGCTGTAGTTTACCACAAAAGAGCCTGTGCTACCTCTAAGATTAGCCATTTTGCAGAGCTCCACAGGTTGTTTGGAATAGAATAGGATCCATTTCATTACACTTCTCAAATTCCCCTCAAAGAAAAACTTGCTTTCCTCTCTATTTGACAAATTCACATTCTTAATTAAATTCACAAGAAACAGTTCGCTTGTAGTTCTAAACAGAAGGGCCTTCAGGCTCAGTATGAAGTTCTGTGTTCATATTTATGGTTCCCCAGCTCCCGAACAGGGCCTTTTCCCCCCCTCTCTCTTTTCCTCATTATGTTTACCTTGCATAATGACAGAAGGGGAAGGCTCTGAGAGAGTCACTCCCAGCACAGTTGAATGTTTGTGGGTTCACATGTCCTTTGCACACAAATTCCTGGGCATACAAGAAGTCTGGAGGACCTCCATGTTAAAGGTCAGACCCAGTTAATATGGGACAATATCAATGCTTTGAACTAACTCAATCCAGAATTAGCAAACTTTTGAAAGAGGGACATTTTTGCATTCTTTCATGTTGAGTGTCAGATTTTCCTGGAACAGATTTTAATGCCAGCGATGGAAACACCACCATGTCTAGCACATAACAAGGAGTTAATAAAACAGAGGGAAAGCAGGACCATGATGTAAGCATGCTTGACACACCATGCATAGTAATAAAATGACAGATTCGCTGAAATGACTTAAAAATTAAAACCATACTTATTTTTATTTTAAAAGTAAGTCGACACAAACAGATGCTTTACCTGACAATGAAATCAAACTCTGACCCTGCCAGCATTAACACCCCAAGCAGAGTGGACACAGCCCCGTCCAGCACTGGTGCAAACATGTGTTCCAAGGCCAGGACAGCCCTGTGGTTCCTGTCTCCCATGGCAGTTAAAAACGCCTGCAAAACAAAGGAGTCCATTTCCTTAGACAGACACGTACAACCTTCCAAAAAGCCTCTCTCATGGCATGCACAGTTTTGCATCAGTTAATTACTCTGAACTACATTTTATCACAGTTATCTCTGTGGCTGGCTGACCCCTGCAGGGAGGCCTAGTCCTGCAGTCACACACAGCTGCTGCTCCAGCCACACGACCAGAGAAGCATCGACAGCACAGTCAGACCAGACCACAGCAATGCTTTTGGAAGCAATGCCTGCCTGCACCAGTACCCTTCTGCCTCCAACTCTGCTCTCTTCCACCTGCCAAGAATTCACGTCATGTGAAAGCACTTCAGGTGTCACGACTGCAGGGCTGCTCCTCTCGTTCTCGTGGGGCCACAACTTTCCACAGGTTCCACAACTTTTTTAAACACTTCTACTTCACTCAAAATGAATGTTTTTGCAACTTCTACTAATTCAAAGTTGGCAGGTCCATACACACAAAACTGCCTCAGGAATAGTGCTGCACATGGTAGTTCCTGAGCAACAGTCTGACTAGTGAAGTGCCTTTATCCTTCCATCCTCTTAGTGAACAAGCTGCATCAAGAACGCTCAAATACTGTTGTTTGTTACGTATTTGTCTACTCTGTGTATGATGTAATGGTTCAAGAAAACAAGAACCTGGCTGATCTTCTTCCTGTGATTTGTAAGGGCTCTCTTTAGCAAATTCTCATTAAGACATGAGCTGAAGCAGCTATCTTCCTCTCAGTCCTGGAATTGAATTCTCTCTTCTCTAGAATTTGCAGAATTAAACAAGGCCACAATTCACAAGCCACAGGAGAGAACTGACCCACAAGTGGGTTGTGAATAATTTTTAAACTCAAATTCTGTATCAACAGTTCCAGCATTGCCTATTTTGTTTATGTAACACTGATTTGACTGTTTATATGTTTCCAAGTTTTTGACTCCAGTTTCAATGTGAGAAAAGCACCATTTTTAGTTTGCTTGGCATTTTAGCTTCAGCCACAGGTGACCTGTAAAGTCCTATAAATTAAATTAGTTTCATTTCATTAGTTTATGGTAATAAACTTCCCACTTAGAAACAACTGCTTTGTCCTTTTTTTACTCCAGTTTTCCTGTTTTAAATCTTCAATACTAAGAAACTGTCATTTCTTCCTTCCTCTTCTACACCATGATTTTTTGACATGTCTTGTACTATTCCAAGTCCTAGCAAACTCATTTACCTCCAACAGCCTAACCATCCATGGCAGCAGGTGAAAAAAAGATGTCATTACTTCATGGATCCAACTCCTCCTCTTTAACTTTACATTACTTCCCCTATGATTTTTCTTAAAATTATTTTTTTCTTCCTGCTATTTTGTGTGCTCTAACTCTGCACATCATCTACACCAGTAGACAAACAGTAGAAAACTCTTTTCCTACAGACTGCATGTTTGTGCTCACTATTAATAGCTGATGACTTCTAAAAAGAAGGTGCAGGTTTTACAGCTGGAAAATTAATCCAAATATATTCACATTCTAGTGGTCTAGAAATATCAAATGACACTGTATCTGATTTTGAAAATCTCCTTTGAAGGCTTCTTTCACAAGATACAGAATCTACAGGCAAAAGAGGACAAAAAGCTACATAGCACTGAGGCAATAACAGTAAGGCTGCAGACAAGGATCATGAGAGTCTGGACTGAAGTAAGGTGATTTAAGATCTCTGTTTTGTCTGTATAATTGCCTCAATCAGACAGGTAGGTATCACAGGTAAAGTATCCTCTCTTATTTCCTGGGAGACTGACTCTGTACTACTCATCAAGATCAATTCTGTTCCATCAAGACAAACAGAAGGGCACACAAAACTGTGACCATATTCCTTCTGAGAATCGTGCCACTGAGAGGAGACAAAGTAAGGATTTGTGACCCGAATATTGCCGCCATTTTATTTTAAAACGTTTTTTTAAAATGTTTCTTGACTTTACATACCAAAGCAACGTGAACAGTGAATTCCACGCCAATGCCAACAGAAGCAATCAGGATAACCACAGGCACTGCACTCAGCTTTATTCCAATTAGACCCATCATGCCAAACAGCTCCACAGTCATCAGAGCCAGCACCACCACCTAGATGATTTCAAACATCTGTTAGCAACTTCTTATACTCCAGGCAAAGGAAAAGAAAGATATTTCAAAACATGGTGACTGTAAGACATATTCCTCAAAGCCATCCTGTATTCCCAAAGACAAGCTGCTTTTACTTGCTCAATGCCAATACACTGCTGAAGAGCCAGCTTAAATTACAGTCCTAAGAACCACTTAACTGATCAAGCCTCAGTTTTATAATGGTTACAATCTATCAGTGACCAAAAAAACTACTTCTTCCTCCTTATCATGGATACCCCTCAAAACCATACATTTTCTCTTTTTCATCTGTCTCTCAGGCAATCCTTCCAGAAAAGTAACTTTGAACTACCTGTATTTGAACTCTTTTTTGTATAACTGCAAGTATAAGTGAGGATGACTTTGCAGTAGGTTTTAAAGCCCAGAAGAAAGTGAATGCCACAATCAGCTGACGAGTCTCAGGTTACAGAGGGGCTCTGAGCTTTTAAGATATTTGGGGGGATTGACATGGACAACGTGGACAGTCAAATCTAAAGGAAAGCTTTTATTTTTCTTTCATCTACCTTGTAAAATAAAAAATTGAGGAAAAAGGAGGGGAGGAAATCTGGAGAATCAACTTTAAAAGTTGCTAAAGCCAAGCAGGAAAAAAAATATAGACATACTTATAAAAGCAATGGTGGACTCTGAAAACAAATGCCTTTTCCAAGGGAAAAAAGTATGCACTACAATAAATGATTTTATAAGTTAATGAATCAAGCATAATAACATAAATTGCTTGATTAAGTGCTATAAAAAATATTCTAGACTAAACATTTACCTTTTAACATACCTGTCATATAAATGTACATTACAAAAACTAGTAACTGTTTTATGCTTTTCTACTTCTGGCGTTTTATAAACCATATGATAGTTTATGGAATTTAAACATAGGAACATCATCATTCAATTTAACTTGAATGTTTACTGAGAGGCTTATGGTACCTTGCAGAAAGCATAGGGGAGTATTCTCTTCAGTTTATAGTTTTATGCTGTGATAGCTCAGTTACACTCTTTCCACAGTATGTACTGTACAACAGAACCATTGCAGTGCTTTCCAGAAAGACTGCATTCAGAAATCAGGGAGGGAGTTTACAGGCAACTTAGTCACAAGCAGCTGCCTTGAAAAATAACTGTGTCCGACAAAAGGGCAGAAGGAATATAGAATTAGAAATTACTTTAATGAAGTTCCTAATCTTCCTCTGTCTTTATTTCTCATGTTAGTGTGCACGTGGGCGAGGGCAAAAGTTTATGTACCTTTCTAAGAAACCTTTAAAGTTGCAAAAAAGGTGGCCAGAAGATTAAGGTTATTAAGGTTTATACCTTTAGCATGAACCCTACACCCCCTCAAGTTGAATAAATATATAATGAATGATGCAATACACATACTCCACCAGAAGCCCAGACATAAACAAAACCTTCCCGGCTACAGCAAGAGCTATGCTGAAAGGAATTTGACTTCAACAAAGACCCTTATAATAAACTTACAATGATCCCAGCTGTCCAGGGGTTCAGGAGGAAGAGGGCACACACCAGAAACGTGCAAGCCAAAACCACGCTAATGGATAAGAGGAGCCAGTGGCGAAGGCCAATGTACTGCTCCCAGAAGAGGAACGGGTACCCGTTGGGGTAGCTGGAGATGCCCAGGCTGGTGTAGTTACTGCAGATGGCTCTCACTTTCTCAATAGCCTCCACAAAGTCAGAAGTTTCACGCAATCCATTGAGGTAGAAAGGGAACTGAGCGTACTCGATGGGCTCAGCTGCTGGAACTGGAGAAGTGACAGCAGTGTTAAAATGTGCATTTGGGGAGAAGATACACAGAGAGCGTGGTTAACAAAACACTTTGTTCTCCACAGCAAAATGATTAAAGGTGGTGAATTTAAATGTTACTTCTTTGGAATGAGTGGTATTTTAAAAACCCCCCCCAAACACTGAAACCAGAAGCAGTACATGAGGTTACCACATTTTATCATGCAGTGCAATGGGATGAATACAGCCTGCATCAAATCCCCAGACTATTATATATAATTTAACAGATATCTTTCAATACATGTATTTAATCCTCATTAGTGTTACAGTGGTTTTTACTGAATACCTGGTCAAAAATATCTCTCTGCAATATCAAGCAGACCATTTAAACATTTTATCCAAATGCTCCTCTTTTATGCCAATGCTGTTGCTTTGAAATCAAAGGTCATTTCCCTGAGATTAACTGAGGTCCACTGACACAAATCTAGAGAAAAATTAGGCTTGATCAGGTTGATTTTAAGATTTCCACTGAATATTTTGAAAGTCAGATTAGGAAATCTGTGTTCTGTTACTGATGGAAATTACTGGGGAAAAAAACTAATACAAAAGTAATGCTTTACTGAGGAAAAACATACCTTTTCATCCTTTAATAATTTGACACACCAACACTCTCCATACTTTTTTTGAGTGTAATGCCAAGTCTACTCTGTGACAAATAAAAAACCCCTTCTACAACAAGCATTTGGTTACTGTCGTTGTGTGTTCCAGACCCTGCAGGGTCATTCAGTTGACTTGCTTAACATGATTTGCCCTATTATAATCTCAACTATAAATTTTCATTAAGACAGGACTTGGCTGACTGCCACAAAGCGCTAGGGTTTGGATACATGGAAACATGGCTGGCTGGTTATCCAAGAGTACCAGTTGTCCTCCCTCTGCACCCTCTCTCCCTTCCCCACTGGTGTCCAACCAGCAATCCTCTCAGCAAACTGAAAGCTGAAGCAAAGCAATGAGAACTGGTACCGGTGCTCAGGAAAACAGTGAGCGACATGAAGTGGGACTTCTCCCCTAATTTAGTAGCTCTTGAACTGTATCAGTGCTGGTAGCTCAGCGTGTGAGTCACCTTGATAAAAACTTCTTAGGTATTAAGGATTGAGGGCAAACATGATAGAACCTCAGTGATGAAATTTCAGAATTACTTAGGCAGGAGTTTCATGCAAACTCCAGGCCTCTATCACAGACAGAACTATCAGGTGACACTAAAAAAAAACAATGTTCACTATAAAATTTTAGAGCATTTTTGCAACATGTTAAAACCCTGCTGTGGTGCCAGAGATGCAATGGTGCTTGGATCCCCTAAGACTACACAGTAACACCACAGAATCATAGAATCAGCTGGGTTGGAAGGGACCTCTGAGATCATCAAGTCCAACCTTTGATCCAACCCCGCTGTGGTTCTCAGCCCATGGCACTGATGCCACATCCAGTCTCAGCTTAAAAACCTCCAGGGATGGAGAGTCCACCACTTCCCTGGGCAGCCCATTCCAATGCCTGATTATCCTCTCTGGAAAGAAATTCTTTCTAATATCCAACCTAAACCTCCCCTGGCACAGCTTAAGACCATGTCCTCTTGTCTTGCTGATGGTTGCCTGGGAAAAGAGACCAACCCCCAGCTGGCTCCCCCCTCCTGTCAGGGAGTTGCAGAGAGTGAGGAGGTCTCCCCTGAGCCTCCTCTTCTCCAGGCTGAACAGCCCCAGCTCCCTCAGCCTCTCCTCACAGCACTTGTGCTCCAGTCCCTTCCCCAGCCTCGCTGCTCTCCTCTAGACCTGCTCCAGCCCCTCAATGTCCTTCCTGAGCTGAGGGCCCAGAACTGGACACAGCACTCCAGGGGTGGCCTCACCAGTGCTGAGTCCAGGGCAAGAATCACTTCCCTGGACCTGTTGGCCACACTGTTCCTGATCCAGGCCAGGATCCATTGGCCTTCTTGGCCACCTGGGCACACTCTGGCTCCTGTTCAGCTTCCTTCCATGTGCTGTCCTGCTTATTTCTGAGCCCTGTGCAGCACCAGCCAGCTGCAGGGTCACTGGTGGCTGAAGGAGCAGTGGGGACACTCACACAAGCTGTCAGACACAAAGATGAAGGGGTACTCACTCCTCAGCCGTGTCTCTGGCATGTAGTCTGCCTTGTCATGGACCCACTCCGGGCAGTGGGGGCGGATGTTGGCCTGGGAGGCAGCGTAGGCCACGGGGTCATTGCTGACCCAGGCTGTCAGGTAGATGTAGAAAGCATTTGGGTTAATGATCCCATCTGCATCCACCAGACGCTGTTTAGTCAACTGTGAAATGGAAAAAAAAAGTTGGAAGCCTTTCAGAAAGAGTTTTGCTTTCGGGGGTTTTGCCATAATGCTTTCAACAAATGGCCTGGGGATGCAACACATATAGGAGGTAAGAGAACACAAATCTTCACTTGAAGTGACTTATCAGTAAACTATTGTTTAACAATAAAAACAAAATCTAAAAAAATACAGTAACAGTGGCTAATTTATAAATTAGTACTCACGTAATATTTACAATAACTACTAAATCAGCAGATGGATCCAGAATAGACTAAATCAATTACATCCAAATTCTGAAAGACTGCAGCCAAGAGTGAAAAACAACCAAGTTGAAGAAACATATTTAAAGACATGGAAAGAAAACCTGGCAAGAGTCCCTATACATGTCTGTGTGCAGTTAACCTCTGTTGTTAACACTGAAGGAAATGCCACCCAGTAAATGGAGGAGAGCTATAAAAATAAAACAACATCTGTATAAATTTTGCTAACACTTGCCTCCTATGACCTATGTATTCAGAAAATGCCCAGCATCATGAAAGCAGATGAGTGCCCTGTGTTATTTGGGTCACTGTGGGCAGATACATCTGTGGGGTAAACAGCAGTGGTACACTTCCAGGGTTCTGTTAGCCAAATCCTGCACAGCTAGAGCTCTGACAGAGGACTCTGTGGGTGAAAAGTATTACAGGTGGGTTTTGTTTTGTTTATTTAAAATTCTGGCTCAGCTCCAGTTCCAGGTCTTTTTAATGAAATGAAAAACAACAGTGACAGCAGTAAAAAAAAAAAAAAAAAAAGTTGGATTCCAAGGATCTGGATTCAATTAGTCCACAGGATATGCAACAACTGTATGTCTTCAAGCTGTCTCTGGAACTGCAGAGCACAGTGCTCAGCCCCTGTGGGTGCACCACACTTTTCTCCCTCCCAGGCACAGGAAATTATATCAGCAGCTGCAGTCCAATTGCATTTGTTCCACAGCGTACCTGGTGCTCTCTGCTAAACAAAATCTCACTGAAGGTTTTCTCTTCAACTCACTTACTTGGTCTAACTCATAGCTGAGGCTTCATTCAGCCCTGACAGCATGTTGCTGTACAGCAGTGTGCTTCACACACCATAGTGACTCTGAACAATGTGCACTGTAAATCTGTCACCTTTAACGCCAGGGACAAAAAAGGGACACAATAAGCAGAACTGCCAAGAAGCTCACTAGAAAGACTGTTCTGCTGCCTGAAGGCACAGTGAGCCACTGATGACTCCCAGAGAGGAGAAGTTACGTTATTGCAGAATTTCTCTTCAAGGTTTGAAATCTAATTTTAGTGTAAGGAGTCACACCCAATGTATTCCACCTATCAATGGCTACCACAAATGCAGTCATATGCTGTGGTAACTTCAGGCATATTTTATTTAGGCAGCTCTAACAACTGCCATTCTTAGTTCTCCAACAGTTTACATGTATTTAGTGATGAGGGTACAAGAATATGACATTGCACGTCATGATTTCAGTCTCCTTCCTCTACCATTCATCAACATCATTTGTTAAATGTTTTGTTTTACATAAATCAGTAGGAACAAACCAAATAATTGCAAAGTCTGGCCTAGGACTGGACTCCATCTACCTAGAGACGCAGAGAAGCATTTTTCTCAATAATTTCAAAGGGAACTGAGTGTGTCTGACACAGGAGCAGCACTGACTGCACACCAACCAGTAACAATCAAGGGCTGGCATTCCCCGCATTGGTTTGGAACACTGTGCAACACAGGCCAGACTGCAGCTAAGAAGTGGCTTCAGCAAAGTCAGTGAGGCCATGCAAGTAAGCTGTAGCTCAGACACTCAGCTCCTTGAGCTGGAAAAAAGAAACTTAGGACAAGCTCTATGCGCCTTCCATCACTCCTGATGACTTCTGTATTGCTGTGTAAACCAGCATGGACTCTGATACACTACCTGGCTGATGTCAATGGGTTTTGCACGGTTGCCTGTTTGTACCAAGAGTTTGTAAGCCAAAACAGCATCATCAGATCCATTTTTATAGTTGTTGTAAGTGATCTTCCCAGTTTCCCAGTCACTGTCAAATGCATCTTGAAGTCCTGAAGAGTTAAGGGAGGCAAAGGGAACACAGAACAAGTAGGTAAGTAATCACCCTTACAAACAAATTTCAGAAGGAGAAAGAACAATGTCTTTTTCATAGCTGGATCAGGATGAAAATTAGGCACCTGCTGCCTCCTACGTTTGGGGCTCCTCATTCATTGTCAGTGTGTGGGATGGTAAAAATATCAGTTCTGTGCCTGATATTTTGCCCAAAGAAAGGCAGGGGAAGGAAGAAAATGCAAGAGAGAAGTCCCAGAAGTCTTCCTATGCTGTGCAGACCAGCAAAGCTGAGCAAGCAAGCTGCAGATGCATTGTGCCATGTAAACAGCTTCCCCTCAAGGCAAACTGGACATCTTCTCCAAGTACTCTGCTTGGAGAAGTGTATGGGAAACAGTTAATCTTATCTAGAATAAAAATTGGTTTTCCTCATGAACCACAATTCCAGAATCATCACACTCAAAACATCATATGCATATTTGCAGTTATCACCTCTTTCATACACACTACTAAAAACAAAGCTGAAGTCTTGCCCTGACCTGAGTGGTGCCAGAACAGAAAAGGGCTCAGCTCAGCCCTCATCCAACTTCACCACCTAAAAACCAGAGGAGGCATTTAGACTGTTACCTAGGAGGGAAACACTCTCCTGACTCCCCTCTGCCTCACAAAAACTCTGGCTGAGTGCACTGAGCCACAGAGAAGGACACACACGGCTCTCATTAACTGCTTTGGGCTACTGCAGAGCACTGAGGCAATAGCTTCTATGCTATAACCAGAAATTCCACTACAAGGGGGGAAAAAAAACACACTCAAACTTTCAACTTCAAACAGCAACTCAGCTGCTCCTCAAGCACAGCATGAGCGAACACGATTTTGTCAATTTGTTCCATCTGTTCAACTTGTGCAGCTAATACAAGTCATGGGATCTGCTGCCAGCACATGTAAAGATCACAGCCAACACCTATTCACTCTCAACTGTTATTTTCCTCCTTGCCACCCTTCAATACCTCACAGCAGAAATTTGGATCAGGTTTAGCACAGGAAGCCACAGCCCAGCACAAGGAGGCTCTGAGCAGGCAGATGACAAACCGCATGTCCAGGGCAGGGAGAGCGGCAGTGCAGGAAATCACAGACCCACCTCACAGCTGAGCTGGGGAACCCTAATGAGAACCATCACTGCAGCCTGGAGAGGTTACCTACAGCTGTACCCAGATAAGAGAGGGACAGAGTACCTGCTGCCATCCGCAAACCCACCCTGCTCCCTCGCAAACCATCCCCCGTTGTCGTGTCACTGAATTGTGTCAAATCCTGTGAATCCACCAGGCTGAGAACCAAACAGTGAGAGAGGCCTGCCAGAGCTCTGCCTGCAGCCCTGCAGCTCCAGCCCAGGAGGAGGACAGTTTGCCATCAGGTTTTATGGCATCACCAGAGGACTTTGGGGTCCCTTTTGAAAAAAAGCTTTGTTTGATGGCACCCTCAGAGAGGGGAAATGTGCAAAACCACCAATCCATCTCTCCTGTGCCATGTCAGCCTCTCAGAAAGCGGCCAGATAAGAGTTATTTATGCTGTTACACCAGTCACATGAAAGCCAACTTCGGGAAGTTAGGAGAAGGCTGTCAAAAAAGCACGTAGAAAAAAATGGAGACCACCTAAGAACAGCTTAACTTCCAATTAAAGGTGGTTCCCTTCAGCAGGAGGAGCACACAAACTGCTGTAACAGAGTCTCAGGGCAGAGCTTTCAGACAAACATCCCGCCCCTGTCAGGGGGCTCCAGAGACACACAGTAACAAATAAATCCATCCTCATGTGACAGTACTAGTTCATGGTTGCAAAAGAGTCTGCAGAAAGAATATCCAGAAACTACTATCAGTTGTGCTTAATTTCTAAAGGATTTCAAACTGTCAATAATTAAAATTTCCCTTTACACTTTGAAATCAGTAGTAGAGTTGCTGCTTTCAAAGCAAACATGTTCATATCAATTATTTTAAAAGACATATAATCATTCATAAATGAGATTAACAAAATGTTTCTGGGCATAAAAATAAAAGCATCTTGTTGACCTCTTTCTGTGGAAAAGTTATAAAAGTTGAGGGAATTTAAAAAATCTTATATATGTGAATTTTTCACATCAGCAGTCACTTTTGCTTAATGCTTTCGAAATGACAACATCCAAAATTATGTGGGATGCAGGAATGGGGGTGAGGAAGGAATTCCTACTGACTCATGTGAACAGCTGCCACCATGAAACACCAGATAAGATTTCCCTTTGCAAAAACACGCTTAATTAGAAGGCAGCAGGGAATTCAAGCTACCTAATTTACATTCGGTCACTTACAAAAATAATGTTAACATTTACAGTTAAAGTGAGTGATTAGTGTTAGTTGCATTTTCAGTAACAGAAAATATGCTAACATAACAGGATACTAAAAAGTAAAAATACAAGCGGACCTCTGAAAAGAGAAATACATTAGGCAGAAAGCACTCCACTGCTATTAAATGAGGCAAAATGTGTGGCTGAGACCAAGGACACCTTCTTGATTAAAAAATGCTTTTGTTCACATGTTGCTTCCCTCGCTCTGCTGGACAAATGTGTTTGTGTCAGAAGGCCATCTTGAGCCATTAACCTCTAGCACTAAATTCACAGTCAAGTTGTCAGGAATTAGCCATGCAGTTCAAAGCTGTCCCTCCAGCATGTAAAAACATACCAGTAGAACTGTTCCACCTCACTGAGGATCCTCCCTGAACCCAGCCTGAAACCACACCTCGTTTGTAAATTCTATCTTCACCTTCCCTTCCTGTGACTCCCCTGGCACCAGCCACAGCAGATGACAATCAGGTATTATTCAGCCTATTATTACCTGCACCTCGAGGTAATTCTCCAGCTGTGGCAAGTGTGGCAGCTTCTAGTATAAGAGTTTAGCTCCCCCCTGTTACATCAATGCCCTGTACCACTTGAAAACGTAACTTCTTTCTACTGACACGTCTCAATATCCTCCTTTGCAGATTCTGGAATGCAGTATCACACTGTGTGCAGACAACCTGCGATTTTATGAAGCAACAGGGTTGTATTAATTGTGCCCCTTTCAGGGAAGGAGGGTAGGAGGAGTAAGGATACAGACCTAAATGCTAAATAATAATAAAAATGATTAATTCTAGAACTGTGGGTAATCAATGGGCAAAGCAATGCACCATCCATCACAGGGCTGGCATGTCCACTTGGACCACAGCAAGCCATTGCTTCCTGGATTCTCCTTGGCCTTTCCTCCACAGCTTTTCAGCTCCATGCAGCACACTCAGGGGACCAGGAACACACACAGCTCCTCCAGCAGAAGAAAAGAAGAGGACAAGTAAGGACAGGCAGGCTCATGTGGACTGGAGTGGGAGAGGGAACTATGTGCTGAACCAGTCACAGAACAGGAACAGCCCTAAGAGCAGAGCAGGTTTGGGAAGGTCTCTGTGAGCACAGAGACAGCCTGCACACAGCCCTGAGCAGCTGAGTGTGGAGGGAACAGGGAGGCACCCGAGGTGGAAGGGGTTTGGGAAAGCACATGGTGCACCTGAGAGAGGGGCACTGGTAACGGGAGGCACTCCTGGGAGCAGCCCCAACTGGGCCAGCCTCCAGACTTCCCTGGGAGCAGCCTGCCAGGGAGCTCATCCAAGGGCACCTCTTCCCGACTTTATCGCTGGCAGACTGTGCTGAGGCTGAGCACTAATAAAGCTTCCTGAACACAATCTCAGATTTCCACCTCCCTCACGGGAAGGGGGGGGGAAGTGAAAGGTGGGACACATCAGACACATTTTTTTCCTACTGTTTTGGAACAGCAACAAAAAACACCCACAAAAGAAACAAACAGCAGAGGTATAAGAGCATCTGGAAAAGCATGTAGAAAGATGATTGCTTAGAAATCTAGAAAGTATAACAAGGTTCCAACCCAGCAAAACATCTAAGTTATGCTGAATTTTCCTCCTGCCAGTAATGCCTTCCCTTACAGCTCAACATGCTTATGCAAGCAAAATATTTTAAATCAAGCTTCCCGTAAGTAGACTGTAATGAATTGATCTAAAATATTTAAAAATCATTAAAAAAACCCAAAGCTGAGAGCCAAAATACTGCTTTGCATTATTTATCAATGCATTAAACACACAGAAAACTTACTCATTTCGTATAGATCTATCACTAAGATGCATCTGCTTTCCTAATATTGCCTGACTTATTTTCGGAAGAAATAAAATACCCCAGTTACTGACAGTTACCTACATATTCTCTAAGAATCACTGGCTGCACTGGTCACCTGTACACACTTAAGGTTAAAATTTACAGCCTTACTATGTCAGGACAATTTATTTTTCTGTAAGCAAAAGCTTCCTGAAGATTCTCCCAACAGAAAGACAGAGGTAAGAGAGATGTACTCCTTGGCAGGGCATGTTTGCTGTTAAATTTCCTAAGATGAAACAGTTCTATTTATTTTAAATACAAAACTCTTCAGCACAGAAAAAGCAGCCCGACAGAAAGAGTAAGGATGCTTGACTGGAAATCTAGAACATGCAGTAAGTTTCCAATCCAATAAAACACATAAGCCACACTGAATTGTCTTCATGCCAGCAGTCCCAGACGAAGCCAACAGCATCACTCACTCAAGAGCTGTAAGTGAAGCCTGTGTAAGAATACATCACTGGACTGGGACTTTTCATTTACTGTTCTGAAAACACTCAGCAAAACATTTATTTACCCAAGACAGTGAGCCATATCTGGCCGTTAATTATAATGGCTAAATGCAGAACCCCTCATTAGCTGCTTAGAAATTATTGGCATGGATACAACCACTTAAAGCTTCAGAACTGTCTTACTAGGGAGTAAACATAAATTCTTTGTGTTTAAGTGACCTGCTGGAGGAACAGCAAGGTCCTGTGTGATTTTGGAGCAGCACCCCGGCATCCTCCCCCAGCCTTCAGCTGTGTGACCCCACCTGAAGGCAGCAACACCAGGGTGAGCAACACTTACTTCTGCCCAGCTACGAAAAGTTTGTGTAACACTCCCTTACCTTGCAGCCAGTCTCGAAAGTAGTGCAACCACATTTTGGGGAGCTGCCTGTCCTCTTCCAACAAAACATATGTCACGTTGCTGAAACTTCTGTGAAGTTCATAAAGTAAGTGCTGGACATTTGGATAGTCTGCTTTCTGTGTCACAATATACATGTTGTAGAATGAGAAGTACTTGAATTGTGCAGCAATAAAGTCATATTCCCGTGTCTCCCGTGGTACAATGTCTGTGAGATCTAGTCCATCTCTCACCCGGGTAGTTCCATAAAGGCTGAGCCCAAGTAAACCCAGAAAAAGAAAAATAACCACAATCTGCAACAGAAAATGGAAATGGTTTTTGGTTTAGGTTTCTAAAGCAACTAACAATTCATACTGTCACACTACAAAGCCAGGTTCAAACTTAACATCCATCAGTCTACTTTCAAGTTTTTCTTTCTTCTGTCCTTTTTTTTTCCTTACACATACATACTACAAGACTAAGCTGATTTGAGCTTCATTGAAGGGGCTCTGAATCACAGATGAGAAATTTAAATTGCAGTGAAGTTTAAAAGCGGCTTTAATTTCCCTATTCACAAGCTTACATTACTAAAAGACATCAAAACCCTCACTCATACCTACATTCTAAAAGTGTGTCTCTACAGCACTTGCAAGATAAAACTTTTAAAGTAAGAAATGAGCTGTAAAATTATTAAGAACTGTTATTCCACAAGAATTGTATTTATTCCTTATATTTTATACTACTGCCAAAAGACAATGTTTGGAAAATGGGTGAATAGTTCCCTAAAAACAAAATCTACCTTAGCTTTTGGTTTCAGGAGGAAGGGAGCATAATGCTTCTCTGCAAAGGACGAGAGTGTCCACTTGGTACAGGGTGGCTCCAGACAACGCACGCCGGAGTCTGGGAATTGGGAGAGCAAATCCCTCGTTGAGCTGGTGCTCTCTGGGCTCTGGCAGCTCAGGTTGTCCTGTGTCACTGTCACGGGCTGCACGGATATCTCGGAGCGGGGCTCTGCGGTGGTGTAGAACACCTGCGTGTGGGGGTCGTACTCGGTGCGCAGCTGCACTGTGGACTGCATTGTGATCTGGGTCTCATGGGCAAAGCTGTGGCTGCTGTAGGGGGGTGGGGGGCTGTAGCAAGCGCTGTCGCTCTCTGCATACACCTGGGGCTCAATCTGGATCACCCTGGTGACACACGGGCTGCAAGAGAAGAGAAAAACATCTGATTGCATTTCGACGGGTCTTTATTTCAGTCACAGTAGACTGGATAATATGTCTTCACCTGAGACTGCTTCTACTGCTGTTGGATGGTGTTTACAGAGCCATAGTGTTGTCTACTCTCTCATATGGATCTGAATCCTGGGTCATCTACCGCCACCACCTGCGACTCCTCAAACGCTTCCATCAACGCTGCCTCCGTACAATCCTAAACATCCACTGCTCAGATTATGGGACCAATCCATCTGTTCTAGAACAAGCAGCAGTCACAAGCATTGAGGCCATGTTGCTGAGAACACAGCTGTGCTGGGCAGGGCACGTCTCCAGGATGAAGGACCAACCACCCCCTCCCTAAGATCTTGCTCTATGGTGAACTTGCCACCGGCTGCTGCAAGAGAGGAGCCCCAAAGAGGAGATACAAGGACTGCCTGAAACAACATCTCAGCCTTGGCCATATTGATCACCAGAACTGGTCTACTCTGGCCTCCAATCGGGAGGTCTGCAGACACACCATCTATAATGCTGCTGATACCTTTGAGAACACAGCAGGATCACCCTGGAGGAGAAAAGACAGCGCAGAAAGAATCGTGTCTTGCAGAATTTACCACCTCAGGAGTCTTTCTGCTCTGCCTTTTGCAACCAGACGTGTCTGTCTCGTATTGGCCTCATAAGCCACCAGTGTGTTTGTAACAAACGTGGGTAGAGCCCTTCCCAAATCTTCCTTCACGAAGCCCAGCCATGATGTAACGCTCAGATGTCAATTTTATTCTGCACCTTCAGGAAACACCTCTCAGACATGGTTCACAGTGTGCAGGCCTTTGAGAATACGTGTACATTTCTTGTGCTCCGGAAAGAAGGAAACAGCATCCGTCTGAAGACACTGACATCTACACACCCCACTCCATTAATTACACATGCTAATCATTAATTACACATGCTAATCATTAATTACACATGCTAATCAGGTCACTATGCAGGCAGCTGCACACAGTCCGAATGCACAGTGAGTTTGCACCTATGCACCCACGCTGAGAATTAGGATACTTGCACCAAGAGGTAAAAACATGACATACTTAGATCTTCTGTTTAGAACTACTGAAGTAACTGTTAAATAATATTCAGGCTTTCTGGATAAGATCTCAGACTTCCAGGAGGCAGGTTGAAACCACTCACCATACACTGACTGAATCTTCTATAATTCAATTAAAAAATTAATGTGATGATTCATTCCTAGGAAGGGTAGGCAATATGAAGAGACAAAATCACAGGCATAATTGGAGCATTCCCTTTATTTTAGTCTATGCAAGACCCTAACAGGTACCTAGTTTATAATAAAAAAAAAAAAAATTATCAGAGACAAACCTCTTCCTGCACATGAGAAATTACAAATGGATAACAGCACACAATATCAAGTATTTTTCACCAAGTGGACAAATCCCACAAAAACAAGAGGAATTCAGAATGCTGTCTACCTAAACAAAGCAAGCTCTCACTAACTGCATTTCTTCATGTGCAAATGGGCTGAATTCTGATTCACATTTGGTGCAACTTTAGATGAGGGAATAAATGGCAGGTCTGACTGCCCTGTATTTCTAAGAATCAGGGCTCCAAGACTCTAATACATTAGGTCATCTGTTGAAATTATGACTGAACCAGAAATAGAAAGTAGGAGTCCTGGGGGATCAGCTCCCTGTTCTACCCACTCAGAAGCAAATTCAGTAAAGTGCTTTCTTCCTTTGACACTGAAATATCAAAACTGTCAGCTCCCAGATGCATGTAAAAGGCTAAGAGGACACGTGGTGGATTCTCCACATCCTGGTTATGGACAGTAAGAGTACACGTGTAGAAATGTAGCTGATCCTCTTCATTAAGTCAAAAGCAAAATCTACGGCAGAAAAGATGTCTAATTTCTAAGCAGTGGCTTCACTGATGACAGCAGGCTCCTCCCAGCCCCACTGTAGGCTCAGAGCTGGCTGTGTATCAGGTAAGAGTACATTTATACACTCTTCAGAATGGCAGTATTACCACTAAATTAATATTGCAGCCATAACTTCATCAAGCATTATCTTGTAATGGTATTGATCATTCCTTATAGTTCTATGAAAAACTCATCTAAGGGGAAGTCACTTTACAGTTTATTTATTTGGGTTTAAAGGAATAAAAGTGTAAAAATTAGCACATAATGATTTACTGTAAGTGAGGCTTCTGTGTCCTGAGTTATGTACAGTTTTCCAAGACTGCCCAGTACTGGCACTGGACACCTTGCAGTATCTCATAACATTCTAAAAATACTTGAAGATATTCCTAAATCATGGAGCTTTTATCCGCTTTCAAAGAGTTGTTCTCCAACAGTCAAAATGAACACATGTACGAATGAAGGGAAAAGTGCAGGGGGAAGGGGAAGTGGGGGAAAGAGAGGTAAAGGGAGACATGTTATTTGCTTCCCCTCAGGCAGGCAAAAACCAAGGTAGCAAATATAAGTCAGTCACTAGCAACGAAATCATAAAAACATGACCCCGCTCCAGTGAAGAACTTCCACTCCTGAGGAGGAACTGAGGCCCTGACTGGTGACCACAAAACAGACACACATCAACCTGCTGCTCAATCTCACCTTGTGAAACAGCAGAATATGTCCAGTCTCCTGTCCTCCCGACGATAGAGATCCATGCTCAGGATAGCAGGGAAAATCAACAGGACCATGGCAAAGTTGAACACCACCACAACTGCTGCCTGGAGACAACCACAGGAGAAGTGATGTTGCTAAACTTCATGTCAGGTCATCAGCTTTACAAAGCATAAAGATTCCTTTAAATTTTCATCCATTCACCGATTTACCACTTCAAGCTTTTCCCTGAGCAAACTGGGTGATGTGTTTTTACATTCCCATTTCATTACGGAAGGTCTATCATAGTTAATTAATTAATTTTAATAGTAAACTTTGTATTATTTTAATACATCTGTGCCTGGATATTTGCTGATAATTTTTACAGCGGAAAACCAGAGTCCGTTGACTCTCTAATCACATCTTTACATGAAATTCTGACATATTTAGAGTCCCAAAATAAAATAAGACAGAAGCAAAAGTAAAACTGGCATTAGAACTGAAATTCTCATATTTAAGGGATCTGAAGTAATTTAAGCATGACAATAACATCAAAGGATGTTACTAAAGCAGAAATGTAAGTTCAAGTAAATTTTAATGAAATGGATCTATTTAGTAAAATACTATGCACTTGCTGTACTTAAAAGTCTAGCCAAAAAAGAGTAACATTTTGAGTATATCAGGGAGTCTTTTTAAAGGAAAATCAAAATTAAACCAACACCACATAGTAAATCTATGTATTGATATGTGTTTAACAGAGCTTGATTTATGAGCCAGTCTACCAAAATGAGTCTTAAATTGGAACAAGAATACTTGGTTTAATTTGTAAAGCGAGTATCACATAATGAAAAAAACAACCTCCCCGCCCACCCCCTTTCAAACCATACTTCAAACCCTTTCCCACACAGAGATTCCCAGAGAATTTCCATGAACATATGTGGTGCAGCATCTATCATTATTATTGATAGCATTTATTTGTAATGCAGAATTGTTAGGAGCACTGGCCATCACAAAGGGAAAGCCTGGCACAGATGGAACTGGAAGATAGTTATAAGAGTAGGAGAAACACTGAGAAAAAAAATGGTTGAGCCATCAACCAGTGGGAAAAACCTTGAAAGCCCTGTATTTTATCCTTTAGATAAGCAGCAGCCATCTCAGCAGTAGCCCAGTTTCATGTTAAGGTAGTCTATAAATAAACTATCAAGTGTCTCCACCTGCAGCTTCTAAAGTAATAACTGCTTGGGTTAAAATGGTCATAGAAAAGAACACAAGTGGGGCTACAAAAATGACCTGATATAAATGTGACCTCTTTTTTCCCCAAAGAGATGAATGGCTTCTTTTGATCTTGAAAAATCAGACCTCAAAACTGGCAGTACAAAAGATGTGATATCCAAAATCCATGTTTTAAAATTTTTGACTTATGTGGCAATTAAATGACATAAATTGCTTAAATTTATCTGTGAAAAATCAAGATAATAACACACTGAATTATTTTTACAGTTTTGAAGCTGTCAGAGTATAATAAAAGACTTAGATACTATTTTTACTGATCTGAAAACGGCAGAAGCAACTAATTATGTAAATATTTTCTAGTAAATTCAATCATAAATATATTCTATATGAAAGTGGGGTTTACTGATATTTCTTGTTTCTTGTCTCTAGCCTGCTTGAAGTAAGATTTTAGAGTCCTGCTGCTTGTCTGTAGACAGCTATTAAAACAGAATTTACCTGATACTTAAAGCCAAATTAGTATTTAGCCATCTTTGTGAGTAAAGATCAAATGACTATTTAATGATTTATAAATATTCACAGAGAAAGGTATGTAAGGTCATAGCCAAGACTTTAAAATGAAGTGATTTGCTTTTGATCCTCTCTAGAATTAATTCAATCTGTCAGAAAAACAAATGGCTGCTGTTGCAAGAAAGGTGTTTGTTGGACCTAGTTCATGCAACTGCTGCTAAACCAAAAAAAGGTTGAATCATCCATATAACATGAATAATTAGTTGTGCCTAACCAAGATCTTGTATCTAGGATCAGCTACGATTTATTGAGATTTGGAAAAAACAGCTGAGGTCTGACTCAACAGTTCTCACTCCTCCCAGCATGGCTGAAAAACTAACAGAAGTCCTCTGTTTCTGCTCCATAAACTGCAAATACTCCATGACATATCAGTTCCCTTTGTAGACACTAACATCCTTGAATCTCCAATGTTACTAAATCTGAAAACTAATACTTAAGTGTGTGTTGCTGAGATGCCATTAAAGTTAGTTATATTGACATTTGATTTTTTTAAGAAGCATCAAATCTAACCCAATAACACAGTAAATCTGCCTACTTACATGGAATCTCTTTTTAGAACAACCAGATTTTCCATTGTGCCATCCCAGTGCTGATGTCCTAACTGCCCTGCAAGGATAATATTTCAAACCAATCTCTGTTCTGATTTGTACTTGGATTCCCTGAGCTAAACACCACACTGCCTGTGTGCTGCACACTCTCCTTCTCCTGCCCACCTCTGCTGCATTACAGGGATGTAACAGTCCTCAGTTCTCACAATTAAATACAGAAAACTTTGCTCTTTTATGAATTCTAATCTCTTGTCCCATCAAAGAACACCCTGTGACTTGATAAGGAGAGGGAAGGAAGCATTGCTGAGGAGTGACTCAGTCCCCAACCTGGTGCATCTGCCACTGCTCAGACACTGGTGGGTGGCAGTGCCCGGGAAATGCAATCATGGCAACAGCCACAGCCTGGAAAAGCAACAACAAACAGTGGCAGCAGAGCTTCCAGAGCACAGGCAGCACGCAGGTTGAAAGCACCTTTAGGATTTCTGGGGACAGGGCATCTTCTCTCACCTCTTCAGAGAACAGTGGTTAAACGAGAGAGGAAAGGGCCCCAAACCTTTTACTTGAGAAACCAGCAAAGGTAAAACAGTCCTAGAAGGGATAAAATGGAGCCTACTCAAGGGTGTAAAATGAAGGCATTCAGTGAAATTAGATCAGAGAGCAGTAAAAAAATCCCATTAATCAGAAAAAAATATGTTGGTCACTTCCTGAGAAACATGCTACGGTTTTCGTATCTTTTCATAATGCACAGCCTAAAAATATTATTGCTGCTCTAACTGCTAACAGAGACTGAAGAATGGTAGTCTGTGCTGGAGGCAGAGAGGGAGCAGGGAGCCAGGCTGGTAGGTATGTGCTGGGGCCCTGCTGAAGGTATGTGCTGCTATGTGCCATTCCTGGCAGCCCACCCAAGGAGAGCGGGTGTGCTGCATAGCCAGAGGTGATGAACGGATGAGGAGGGCTGTCAGGGGAACTTCCACCCTACTGCTCTCTATCTGCAACTCCCTCCTGACAGGGTACAGACCCGGATCCTCGCCCCTCCCTGCCCTCTCTTCCCTTAGGCTTTAATTTTGCTTGTTAAATCTCATGTCAGGGGCAGGAAAGGTAAATGATGTGGGTAAAAAGGCAGAGGACAAACCAGAGTAAGATAATCGAATGAGCTTAAAAACACACATTTTTTCTCTCCATAAACCCACCACCACCACCTGGTAATGCACTTTTACATTTAGGAAAAAAACCTGTCACTCTTATGGTGAGGGAAAAAGTTACTGCTAAGAATTACTGGGAGAAGTTCCACCCTGCTCATTAGTGGATCCACACCACTCTTCTGCTGCTAGGGGAGAAAGCTTCTGGTGTAACCAAGAAGAGGTGGATGAATTTTTGTACCTTATCTGTATGACAGTGTCTGACTAGTCTGTCTTAGAAAAGAACACAGCACAGTCCAGTTACACTCTGCTTTGCCTTCCTTCATTTATACTCAAAAAAACGGCTATGTTTAAGGCATCCCTAATGCAAACTTCAAAACTTTCAGTGGATTTCTCTGATAATCTCTTCCTCCACCACAATTTTAAGAAATGAAACACATCTGAAAACTCAGACCCAGTCCTTCAACGTCCTGAATACTCTTATAGGTGATTCTTGCTACCAAGTATTTGGGTCATATTCAGCAATCTCAAAGCCCTAAAACTGCTTGAATAAGGGGCTCATAAGATCAACGAATAAAAAAAAAAAAAAGGAGAAATTAAAACAGTGAAAGAGCTGAAATAGTCCTTACCTGCGTAATGTAGTTAACTTTAAAATAATCTCACTTTTAAAAGGACTGAATTCCATTTTTTAGATCTTGGAAAGAGCTAACCCTAGCAAACTCTTAAGACAACATCAGACTTGCAGTGTTTGAGTACCATAAAGTAAATGAACAACTCAGAGGTAACAGTGAACTACTTTATCTGGCAGAAGAGGACAGAATTGAGACAGGAGAAAACACTGATATGCAAAATGGGAGTTTCAAACTAGAAGCTGGGCTTGCAGATGCAGGAAACCATTTATTCTCCCTCAGTAGACAGGTTATTTTACCAGTACTGGGCCTCCAAAGTTACAGAAACTTTGACAATTACCTGCAATGTCTTAAGAAAAGTGAATGAAAAGCAAAACAATGTCAAAAGAAACCCTTTTTTTTTTAAGCCCACGTGTTAAAAATTCACTATCTAGATGAGAAGATGGCAGAATCTGTGAAAAGTATATGCAGTACTTCATTGCTTTTTAAGTTTTGCTAGGGAACTATCAAAGATGGCAAGGACTTCTTGTTTAAACAAGACTGAGGGAGAGGGAGGAAGGAGACTGTAAATAAAGAAACCCGTATATAAGTACAGACCACCCACCAAAGCTGCCACAGTTCTCCAGTTCTGAGTACTGTGATTAAAGTATCACCTGATTTCGATTTTACCTGGTGAAGCTGGGCAAAGCAAGTAATAGATGTTCCTTTCTAAGAACAAAGGATTTCATTTTAGTGGTTGTTAACTTATGTGTGTGTCAGTCGTACACGCTAGTCTGGCATCAATAAAAAAAATCATTACAGGTCTCCCCCACTGTTCTTCTTTTCATTCCTCTATACATATAAGGGGTCACTACGTGAAAGCAAACACAAATTACCAAGTGAGAAAAGACTGAGCAATTCAAACACTAATTTCTGGACACCCATTTGGGTTCCTACACATAAATTCCATATTAATCATTGCCTTCAGAAGACTTTGATCATGATGTTTTTATCCTGAATAATATCAACATGTTCATATGTTAAAATCTCATTGGAAACATTTTTTTATCATTTTGCTATGCATACTTTATTTTTAAACTTTCAGTGACTCAGTCTACAGCAAGGCAGCAGGCAAAAAGCAATGACTCCAGGAAAGGTATATTTAACTTATACTGATAACAGCAACAACTACAGCTGTTATCTCCATGTATGTTCCAAAGGCAACCTGTCATGTTCTGATGTGAAGAGTGAGAACAGAAAAAACCCGAGCAAAATCTAATCAGGTAAGAATTCATTTTGCTGACAGCTCAGCAGTGTGATTACAATAAAATGGCCCATCTCTGCTGAATATCTCTTATGAGATGCATTTAGGCTGAGGTAACTTCTGTAAAGCACGGGCACTACAAGTCTGATGACCTCCAATGGCAGGTTTAGATTAGATATTAGGAAGAAGGGTTTTTTTACATTAGGGCAGTAAAACACTGGAAGAGGTTGCCCAGAGAAGTTTAGTTGAAGATGTCCCAGTCCATGGGGCTGGGGGAGGTGGGGTTGGACTAGATGACCTTTAAAAGGTCCGTTCCAACTCAAACTATTCTGTGATTCTATAAAGTAAAACAATTCATTATCACATGATCTGTATGAAGAGACATCTAGGTTTTGGCAAATCAGCAGAGCTAAACACTCCTAACCATTCGAGACTAAATATCTAGTTTTAGTTGCCACAGATATCCTCTAAACGATGCAGAAAACCAACGAGGCCTTTACTTTCTCTATTATTCACTCCTCAATTGCCTACCGAGAAGGAAATGCAAACAAATTATTACTCCTTATTTGTAACATAACTGCAATCACAAACAATTTACCATTTTACATCTTAACACAGGCATACTTAAATCTCTGAAAACAGCAATAACTGCCAAATGTATTAAGAAAAATGGAAGCCTTGCTTCCTCTCAGTAGCCATGGGCTCAATGAGACTGAGAAACGACTGGAGAACCAGGCTACAGCAGAAAAAAAATAACTGTTGGAAAAGTACAGTTTGCCTGCTCTACAGTGCTATAAACTGCTTGTGTCAGGGAGAAACTCCCAAAGCTTCCTTCAAAGAATCCTCACTTTTAGAAAAGATCTTTCTCCAACATCCTTAATATTTGACATTCCTGAAGGTATATAATCACAACAAATACAAGAAGACAGAGAAAGGAAGAGCAAGTGATACAGGGTTCAGCACATAAAATTCATGTTTTCTCTCTATGCAGCTGGAACATAAAATTCTTGTAGTTTTCTCCAAGTTTGCTAAAATTACACTGAGAGGAAGGCAGTAAAAACTGCTGCAGTAATAATATGGCACATGTATATTTGCTGCTGTCATTGCACTGTGGTTGTAGCTTTTAAGAGCAGCAAATTAGACAAACATGAATGAAAGGATTAAACAACTACTGAGGAATGTTACGGTACACACCACACTACAGTTTACTCCTCTTGACTTTAGAACCCAAATACTTTTGGAGACTTTTTCTGCTTAGTTGCATACATCTTGGCCTTTGTGAGAGACTCCATGCATGAGAAAAGAGAGCAGCAGAATCAAGGGCAGGCAGCAGTTGTAATGACCCAGATCTGTGGTAAACTACAATAATGCCCTGGTTCAGTGAACTGCAGCAGTACCCAAACCAGACTTTATCACTAACATGTATCATCACTGGACTGCCACAATGGAACCATGCACCAGAGTTAACAAAACAGGATATAAACTTACTTGAAGTGAAAATGCTCGTAAAGCAGGAATAGGGATTAAGGCAGCCATAAAGAAGGCAGTAACATTGCTGATAGATGTAAGGGCTACACTGGCTCCTGTTCGCTTCAAACATTCACCTGTTCTGTCCTGCAAAACAAAACACAGCTCTTAAAAGTCAAGTGAACAAGGTGATGTCCTGCAAATAAGGGGTCATCCTACAGATGTAACACAGTAGCAGTGAAAAATGATTACACTCAAATTCTGAATATGAGTTTGCAATTGAGAGTATGTGAGAATAAACTATACACTAAGCATAATGTTCAGGAGAAACACAGATGACACATGAAGTGCATCTGGGTAGAAAACATTACCAGAGTTGATTCTAGCTTCAGAACACAAAACTAAATGGGTACTGACATTATATCAAAATACATCTGTAATTAAGCAGGATGTAATTTTTACCAGTGGAATCACTTGGTGTTCTCACTTTTCAGACAAAATAAGCATGTATTAATAGCACAGAGGTGTAACAGCTACACATCTTGAAAAGGTATGCAACAAACAAAAAGAACAACCTGAAGCCCAGGGACCACACACAAAAACCCACAGAGAAATCAGGATAAATACATGAGCCTTTCCCAACTAACTGGCTATTATGAAGCACACAGAGGTTACAGCAGAGTGAGGTTGCAGTGTCTGCATGCCCAACCAGCTGGAAAGAAATGGAAGACATTGCTTGTACAAAACAGAATCAGCAAATATACATAAGTTTTAATTGGGTTGTACTTCGGATATGACTCTTTGGACTGAGACTAAAAAGACTTTACTTTTAAGGGATCATAAAAGTGATGACACTTTAGATTTCCTTTTAGAAGTCATGGTCAATTATAACAATCAGAAAATGAAACCAAGAGAAAAATATACAAAATAATTCATGAATGTGAGCATTCCAAAACACTTTAGGGCCACATGTATTGTTATAATTTCCTATTTTGACAAAAATAAGAATTTCTAGACTGTAGGAAAACCTATTGAGGAAAAAACCCTCTACTGATTAATTCTGTATATGGTTATCTTTTCCTAGATGAAGCTTTTTATTTTATCTTCCCCAAATCCCCATTTTGTCATTACCTCGAATGGAATTCTCTTATTCTGTCCTGTTTCACTAAATGCATGTGCCAGAAGGAAAACATCATCTACACCAACTCCAAGAGCAAGAAAAGGCAAAACCTTGAGTGAGAAACAAAACAAAACAAAAACCAATAAGATTTTTTTATCATCTGCCATGTGGCTCTCCATTAAATGGCTAATTACAACAACTTTTACATTACACTGCACGCAAACACAAGGGTAAAATGAAAATCAAAAAGATGCAATACGGGTATTAACCCTTTTTCTGGAATATTGCTGAGGAACTTAAACATCTGTACCATTTACAGGTACAAAATCTCACCAAAAGTAGTTCAAGTTTTGTTCAGTCAAAATATACCTGATAATACTTTGAGTTACATTAAAAATATTTTCAGAATTTGAACATCTTGACATATTCGGATGTAAAAACAAATCTGCAGCTCCTTACATACAAGTGGATGCCTCCACTGGTATTGGGACACAGAAAAAAAAAAGTCAACCCAGAACCTATCAACTATACAGACTACATAATACCATTTTTTTTTCTTTAACATCACTTGGCAGCATGATCATTTAATTCATCACAGCACAGGGTACGAGACAGAAAAAAGGCACAAGCAAAAATCTACAGCCAAAATATTTTTTCAGCTTTTTCCCCCTCAAAGATTCAGTTGTGTTCGTTTATTAACAGCGCGCCTGTAATTCAACAGCAGACTTGTGTCTTCTAAATACCTGAGTTGTGGCAGCATTAAAGGAAATTCCAATCAATGAGCACAGGCCCAATCCTGCAGCCACTGAGAGTGCAACCAAGAGGACTCCTGCCAGCCCCACAGCACCCTGAGACTTGGCACAGTCCCACCGCAGCATCGTCAAACAGGCATAGGCAAGCTGAGGAGAGGAGCAGGGAGGGGAGTTTGGAGGAAAAACCCAAAATATTAGAATGGATCCTTCTCTGACAGCTCTCTCCCCACCCAACATACAGATACTTGCACGCATTTTTAATCAGAACAGAACACAGAGGTTACCAAGTGGAACAGGTGACATGCCTGAGGGAAAGTCTACAAACTAGTTTTTATTTTAAATATATGTATAATGTTCTAGACTACTGTCTGGTAACAACAAACCAGATTTTTAAGCCCTGCTCTACTACCAAGGAAAATGAAATAAATTTATTTTATTACCATTAGTAAGTAGCCACTAGCTACTCTGATAGCACTGACATCAGAAAATGACTTCAGGATGTCATCCAGGGTGGTTGTAGTAAAGGAGAGCACCTTCTGGGTAGAGTTTTGTGCAACACTTTGATGAACAACCTACGAAAACAAAAATAAAACTCGGTGTGACTGAAGAAAATGTTTTCTTTTAGTCTCTTAGTCAAAAGAAACCATTACCATCTTCTTCAGCACACATCTGAAACCACTTCCTTTTGCCTTAATGCCCCAGTGAAAGCCCACACCCCAGGCAGACTACCCCTGGTGCTACACAAATGTGCCCTGTGAGACCAGAATCTGCACCCTTCAGGGAAGGCTCCTGCATTCCCAGCCCATCACAAACATTCCCCTTGAATCCCTTCCTTCCCACAGCCCCACCATGCAGCACCAGCTCTGCCTTTACCCCAGGCCAGCAGTGTCCCTGCCCTCCCTGCCTGGCCATTGCAGAGGTCAGCAGGGCATTGTCACACAGCCTCCCCACCTGGGCTGCTGCTCAAAGAGCTGCCCAGGGCTGGGTAATGTTTTCCAGACACCTTTAGAATAACCATGCCAACCAAAAGCTTTTAAACTCCAGCCAGCTCTTCGGTTTCTCCTCAGCCCCAACAAAGCCAAAAATGTCCCAGACAGCAAAGAGCAAAACCTTCATGGCTTCTCATATGGGAACAACCAAGCAGCTTCTGATGGGAAAAAAACCCCCAAAACCAATAAAACCCCAAAAGAACCCTTAATAATGGGGGGGAAATGGTTTGGTTCTGGTTTAAGGATCTTCCTTCAAGAAATACTGTAAAAAGATGTGACAGAAGGCAGTGGATCTTAGTAGAACTTTATATGGTATATTTAGCTTATCTTCAAATTTACCTCAACATACATCCTCTGCCAGGCTTCCAGAATTGCTGCTGCCTTATCCTCATTCCAGTTGATATGGGAAACATACTCATACCCCTTGAAGTGCTCATACATTTGCTTAGGAGTCATTAACTGAAACATGGTTTGCAAAGCCTGGGCACTGTAACATAGAGAGAAAATACAGGAGAATGAGGCATAAAATGAGCATTTTCAGGTAAATATTTTCACAGCATGAAGTCCCAAACGCAACCCTAACAGGAGTTTGCACAAGTTCTTGACTTCATAGGGCACATGCCTGTACTAAAATTGAACAGAATTATTCTATTGTGTCCCTGGTGCAGCTATACTGCTCTATGCAAGTACTGAGGTTAAATCTGGTTTCACTGAAATTAATGTGAGTTTTGCCACTGTTTTCGATAGGTTCAGTTTCAGGAACAAAGAACGGAACCCTACAAATCAGAACCCTACAAATTATAAAGATTATGACTGATAAGACACATTACTGTGAGGATATCACCAGAACAGTTATTTCTATGAGATCTTGGAAATGCTGTTGGCAAAATGTCATTTGATGACCTTAGTCTTTTTCAGCCCTTGGAGAGAAACGTCAGACTAAACTCCTCATATGCCTGACAAGCTGTGTGGAGAAGACAAAGACAACAACTATCCACCCTTACTTTCCACAGTATGCAACTGTATCCAACCGTTTTAGAAGCTTAAGGAGCTACTTTATTTTTCACTAAAAACACATTATTTGGCTACTTACAGAAAAACTTACCAGTGTTTAGAGTGAATGTTAAAAAGGTCAAAATTCATACTAAAAGTTCTCTGGAAGAATTATGCTTCATTTAGCTTAGTATGGCCTACATTTTTCAGAACAGTTCAAATTCACAGGTTTCTTCCCCCACTGAAGTCCAGCGTGTCGCGTCCTCATTCAGAAGTTTAAAACAAAAGGGTTTGTTTTACCACCCAAAGCTGTATTCACGATACAGGAACATAAAAACAAACTTTTCTCTATATTTATCCCAAACGAATTCATTGGAGATCTTGGAATTCCGAGAGAAGTCAAATGAGTGAGCACACTGCTCAAACTAATTTTTTTCCCTTTTTCCTTGAAAGTGTTCAGTGCTGTAAAAACCATTTAATGCTTTATAAATACATTCTAAACAACAAAGTTGCCAGTAAGAAGCTTTCTTCCTGAGAGACATACACTATCACTCTGAGGTTAGAAGCAGGAAGCAATGATTCTGCCTTAAATTTAAACAACTTCCTAAGCACTCTTTTAAATTCTGTTCTCTTTAGAGGGTCATATCCCTCTTTAAGTGAGATAATACACATGAAGGGCAGTAGATTTTGCATGATCCTCCCACTGTGCCCCAAAAAACAAACTCTTAACAAACTAAAACTTCTTCTTTAAACATTTTTTTACCTGACAAGTTTACCAGAGCTGTTCTTGACTGTACCACCTATAATCAGCTCCTCCTGCCAATGCATGTATTTTCTTGACAGTCCATAGCATCCACCACTCAAAACAAGGGCTACATCAAGAGGCTAGAAAAAGTTATAAGGAAGTAATTAATCGGTTTCATAATTTTAGACAAACTCATACCTTAAGTCAGCACCCAGTGAACGAGAATAATGGATATTAAAGACAATCTAGGCAGTCTACTAGAAGAAATGCATTCAAGAAATCAGGTTTAACAAACCACCCAGATACTCGTGGAGCAAATGGCAATTTCTGCAAGGCCCAATGTGACTGATAAAGGGATATATTATAGATTTGAGGCCCAAATTTGTCAGGAAAATAAGCAGGACTGGCTGCCCTGGAGGGCAGGCCTGGCTGCGTGGTGAGCAGGGGTAGCTGTGTCCCAGCATGGCCATTGTCTGCCTGAGGCACCAGGTTTGCTGAATGCCACATCTCCACAGCCAGAGGGGAGCTGACAACTGTACTTTAAATACACAGCATTAAGCACTGCATCAACAGAACAAGGAAAAGTCCACCACTGAGACAGCACCTAACGGGAACAGAAAAATGACATCACTCAAGAACAAGAACTGTATATTGCCTGGAAGAGAATGGTACTTTTTTCTATTCTGCCTGACCTTCCCCCCCACCCCTCCCCACCCACCCCAGCCCTCCGTTGAAAAGACATGCACAAGGACAAGCAAACTTACTTTGGTGGAATTTTTATTGGGAGCTGTGATTGGGCAATCGGGATCAGCAGGATTCAGGCAGGGTCGATCCATATAACCATGACCAACCTCCGCTTTATTCAGCATTTCTTCCCAGCTCTCCACTTGGTAGTTTATTTTCTTTAACTCTTCCAAGAACTCTAAGGGGTCAAAGTTGATCCACTGCAAAGGAGGCTTCCCTCTGCAAGAGCAACCAAGAGAAAAAGACACGCAGAAAAAAAGACAAAAGAAGTACTGAAATAAGCATACTTTTAAAATTCATATTTGAACACATAACTAAATTATTTTATGCTAAAAGTTTAAAGTTTTCTAGTAAGGCTGTTTCATAAAATGTAAGGTATGTTTTAATTAGATTTGTTTGTGTACTTTTCTTGCAGCCCAGTTGTAATTTTAACAAAAATACTCAGTTCTTACAAAGTTATCTTATAAAATAGAATATTCACAGGTTAAAAATATTTCCATTTACAAACAAAGCAAAACAAATCATCAGCCACCTAAATAACAAAAAAAGCAGCCAACTGCTGCTTCAAAGAATTAAGGGGGAGGGGAGAGGGACAGAAGAGAGGGGGCTGAAGAAAGAAAGCCTTTCTCATAGTATCAGATTACTTCTTGCTAGTCTAATAATCATCTTGGAAATGTAATCAATCAATATAACTGATCTTTGTTTATCTATAACAATACTGTGCTCCTTCAAATGCCCTGGCAGCTTGACTATCAACCAGGCTTTCCCGCAACCATGGCTGTCACCACTATCACTGTCACGTCTCTCACCCCCCACTTCTGAATTTGTGATGTTGACAGACTAGAAAGGCTTTTGACTGCCTTATTCTGTGCTTCAAACCACACTGTATCTGCTTAACCAGGCTTAAGTCATTATTCTGAATCTCCCAACCAGAAAACACAAACCCCCTTATTTCCCCATCTAAAACTGTACACTAAAGGTTAGGAGATGGCCATTGCAAATTGCTTTTGCAGAGACATGCAAACCAGCACAGAAACAATAACTCAAATGCTAACTCTTGCATAATTAACAGAAAATGCCTGCACAGATTAACAATTAACTCTTTAAAGGATTCAGGGCATATAATATCACACTTGTAAACTGTGAGAAACCATCCATAAAAGATACTATATGGTTTCTTTAATGATCTCATAAGCAAAGGATTTGTCCTTTATTCTTTAGGAACACTTGAGAATTAACCCAAGACACTTTCTTAGGTCTAAAATTTCCAACCAATCAATGTTTTTGTGTTTTGTGGGGAAAAAAAAAAGAACACCAGAAACAAGTTTGTTTCAGGAAAAAAAAAAAAGGCACAACATAAAATTCTTAGAACTTCAATACAGAATTTACATTTTATTTTTCATGCTAGCAAAACAGGAAAAATAACAGAAGATTTAAACTGAGGCTTACAAATCATCTCTAAGAAACAATGAAAATCTTTGTTAAATTAAAATAAAATCCGTGCGTACTTTCCATGGAGACACTACATTTATACTTCTTTCTTGTCAAATAGGAGTCTGAATAAACAATGGGAGTGCAAATGAAAAGTCGCAGAGAGTTATACAATTAAAAACAGTCAGACCAGAAAGATATAAAAAAGCATGCTTACAATAGATAGGCAGTTCCTGATTGTAGCTTTGCTCCTTCCCAGAAGCAGTCCAAAGGAGTGATAATTAAACAAGGATAAAGGTATTCTATGATCTGTCAAAATCAGAAAGGGGAAAAACACAGTCACACTGGAATATAATCAAAGTAGCACAAGCTGAACCATGAAAATGCACAAACCTTGCAACTCAATGCCTGCTACACATACCTGGTCCATGTAACCTGCTTCTGTGATGAGTTCTCCTGATTTGTAACACAAATGTTCCAATTTCCACTGTCTGTAAGAAACACGAAGGACAAATATATTCTCTTTGCACAATTACTGAGGAATTATTTTTAAAATGTAACAGACATTTAAAATTGTAACTCATATACCCAAAACTGGAGGAGCTGTTGAGCCCCTGGAAGGCAGGGAGGGCCTGCAGAGAGACCCTGACAAGTCAGAGGGCTGGCAATCACCAACCATAGGAAGTTTAACCAAGACAAGGGCCAGTTTCTGCCCTTGGGATGGGGCAGTCCTGGATGGATAGGCAGACTGGGAATGAGAGGCTGGAAAGCAGTGCTGGGAAAGGGCCCTGGAGGTCCTGGTGGTGCCAGTTGTCCCTGAGTCAACAGTGCCCTGGCAGCCAGGAGGGACATCCCTGTCCTGGGGCACCAGGGAGGGGATTGTCCCACTCTGCTCTGCCCTGGGGCGGCCTCACGTCAACATCGGGGCAGTTTGGGGGGACACAATGTAGGGAAGGGATTGAGACATTAGAGAGTGTCCAAAGGAGGGACACAGAGATGGGGAAGGGCCTTGATTGGAAGCTGTGTGAGGACACTGAGGGCACTTGGTGTGTTCAGCTGGAGAAGAGGAGACTGAGGGGAGACATCAGTGCAGTTCCAAGTGCCTGGGCAGGGGCAGAGGAGGGGCAGGGACTGAGCTCTGCTCTGGGGGGACCAGGGACAGCACCCAGGGAATGGCTGGAGCTGTGTCAGGGCAGGCTCAGGTTGGATCTCAGGCAAAGGTTCTTCCCCCAGAGGCTGGTTGGGCACTGCCCAGGCTCCCCAGGGCAGTGGGCACAGCCCCAAGGCTGCCAGAGCTCAGGGAGGGTTTGGATGATCCTCTGGGGCACAGGGGGTGACTCTGGGGATGGGCCTGTGCAGGACTGAGGGTTGGACTCAGTGAACCTTGTGGGTCCTTCCAACTCAGCATATTCTGTGATTCTGTGATATTGCCCTCAAGCAGGAAATCATTCAGTAAGGCAAGTATTATTAAAAATAAACATGCTAGACCTCACAAAAAAACCACCCAAACACTCCACCCCCCACTCCCAAAAAAAGCCTTTCTTTTTGTAGTTAGAGAGTAGACATTTGTTACAGTTATTCAGTTATTCTCATATTCTCATTAAAAACAAGGGAGGTCCTTTTGCATGTACAGGCTAGTCGACACATGTTAATGGGAGAAAAAATCCATCTTTGTATAAATGAGACCATTTGTGACTTAAGATATCACTCAGTGACACAAGTATGAGAGAAGCCAGCTCCAGCTCAGAGGACTAGAATATACCCAGCTATCCCACACACACGGTGAAGAAAATTAACCATTAAGATTTCTGTCTTCCCTTTTCACCTACATTACAATTTCCATCGCCATGACTTCTAATGCCCTAGGCAAGGCAGCAGCTGAGTAAAAGATAATTGAAGCCTCAGCATTAGCTCACAGAGGCATCAGCTGAGTATGCTGAAAAGAGCTGCTGAAGGACAGGGAGCTCAGTGCCTCGCAGGCAGAACTCCTGGGCACATCACTGTGTAAGTAATAACCCTGGAGGAATCATTTTTCAGGGACACATCATAGCCCAAAGCTGGTACCTAAAGTGCACCATTATTTTTCTGTTGGACAACACCCAACTCCCAACCTTCAGTATGCACACACACACACTCTTCAAGGCCAACTCTGTTGTCTATGTTATTAAACAGCTACTATTCCACCTCCTGCCACTGCTAGCACATCTGCATTTCCCTTTACATCTAAACTATTGGAAGGACAGTAACCTGTGCCATTGTTTACAGTCATTATGTACCTCATGATGGTGTCAGCAAGTGAATCCAACTCTAACATGGAAGGATTTTCAATGTTAGGAATCCCATCCATAAGGTCCTATGGTTAAGATCACAGACCTCACTTATTTACCAAAACAAACGCTATGTGCTGTAGCACAGCTCATGGGATACTCTCTCAGAATCTCTTCCAACACCACTTACCCCATTTTACTTGTTAAATGCCAATTTGTCACTGCTATCATCCCACAGTATCGAATATCAGAAACCAGTGACATTCAAATCAAAACACAGCCCTAAGGGAAAGGCTGAGAAATGCTAACCATGTAAAAACACATGGAAGAAAGCATGTGTCCACCTTCTTGCTGTTACAGATGATCAGGACAACTCTTAATTCTCCCCTTACCTGTTGTACATATAGACATGCACTCTGCTGGCCTGGAGTGCAGAGTCAAGGTGCTGTCGGAGTGCTTCTGTTGTCAGTACGTTAGCACCATCTTCCTGTGGAGTCTGGATCATGAGTTGGGGGTTGAACATGGCCTCTTCTCCAATCTTCTGCCGCGTGTAATTTAACTCCCGACTCACTCGTCCACCAACTGATGGGTAAATATGATGCACTTTGTATTAGCCAGTACCTTATTCTGCATTCCCTTCATGAACACCCTCCAGTCAGAAAAACTCGACTGTGTGCAGTCAAGACACTATTCTATCTCAAACTGATGACAGTGTACCTCTAAAACTAGTAACAGCTTTTAGTACCTCTGACTGCTACTGCACTGAAACACTGATGTGTAAACCGGAACCTTGGTTTTTTCTACATTATAACCAATATCCCACCTGTAAAAATTTAAAAAAGAAAAAAAGAAAAATAAACCTTTTCCTTGCAGACCAGACGAAATACTATGTTACAATTTCTTACACTTGTATAAACAGTCTGCTCCAATAGCACATTTCAAGATAAATGGCTTTAATTTACACTCTTCTACTAAATAATTTGGCAAAGGTATAAGGCAAATGTTTCTCTTTGGTTAAAAAAAAGGGAGGAGGGAAAGAGTAAGTGAGCAGAAGTATTTCTTTCAGCCTTAAATAAAAAAGGAAAAATACTAAGTTCACATAAAGAGATGCAGTTTTGAGTATAGCAGAAAGGTCTGCCTACTGCTAATTTACTCAGCTGTCCAGTACCTGGCTTAACATGCTGTGATGCAGGAGACGATTCATGTGCAACATCTGTTTCTAAACCCACACGAGCTGAACAGTGTGCTCCATCTCAAAATGTGGGCGGCGGGGGGGGAAGAGGGGAAGGAAAAAAAGAAGACAAAACACAAAAGAAAGAGGTAGAGGAAGACTGCAGAGTCGACAGGCTCTAGAGGGAGCCATACTCAATTTGCCTCACCAGAAAACACTGCATAAAGAGTGGAAGATTATCTTCCCTTCTCCAGAAAAACACTCAGCTAGTGCTCATACACTTTATATAACCTCCTTTGCAGTCTCTCGAGCAAATGCATGTGGGAGGTGATGTCAATTAATGCAGCCCATTAGCTGAATCAAGACCACATCCAGATGAGGATAAGAATCTAAGTACAAGCCACAGATCTGGCCGAATTTGTTACATTTTTCTCAGTCCTAATAAGCTTGACACTGGTGATCTGAATTACTGCCAAAGTTTAGTTCTGCAACAGTATGAACAGAAATAAAGCATGTACATCTATCTCTTCCTAGGTCATACAACAGAAGACTGATCCATAGCCAGTTGGCAGTGTGGAAGATGAGATTCCCAAGCCTAAACAGGGACATACTTTTTGAGTCACTTGGGCCCTCACCCCACCTGTAACACCCCCAGGGCTAAAACGACCACCAGGCAAGAAGCTGGGCCCCTGCATGCATAAAGCTGTCAGAATGAAACCCTCAACAATTAAACCATACACACATTCTGGCATGAACCATTGCTTCATTTCTTGTTCAAGAATTCTTTGAAGAATTAAGTGTTTCCACAATACACATAATTTTTTTTCAGTCTGTCCAACTTGGTATTATGTCCTTCATACCAAGTAACAGAGACCAGCACACAGCAAACAAAACAAAACAAAGCAAAAATCAAAGTACAACTTCCTGACCTAGAATGCCTCTAGAATTTCTTAACATCACTCTTACTCTTACTCTTACAGGACATACAATAATAAAGACTGTACACACATGGTAACGAAAAGCTATTGTTAATTCTTATCAAGATTTATACCCTAAAAATACTTTCATTCATCAGCCCTATGTTTATGCTTACTGCTGTCTTTCTCCACCAACCAGCAGTTCTTGATACTTGAATTTTGCTTCACCTTACAGGAATATGGGGAATAAGGGAGCAGAGTTATCCTACTCTGTATGCCTTGGAACCAGACCTTTCTTGTGCAATCCTCTACCCTGCAAGTGCTTCAAAGACAAAATGACTCTCCCCCCTTTTGTGTCAATGCCAGCCAAGACAATAAAGCCCCAATGTTATGAGAACTGTGGAGTCTACCACAAATTTATACTCCTGGTACTATATTCTCTCCCATTCCACCCACGTGTTCCTTTCAAATTTGAGTTGAACCCACAAACCACAGTTCACGCAAGACAAAGGGCATCGTTCCCATCTCTGCTGAAGTGACCAACTGTTTACTATCAACAGAGATGATCCCTTCCTAATCAAGGGCCTGTCAAATCAGATCAACTTCACTGAACAAGGCAGATCTAGCTAATCAAAACTGCAGCATGCAAGTCAGTCATCAGAACAGCAGCCTTTTACATTCTTTTAACATTCAAAGCAGGAATAGCAAAACCACCCAAGAAGATGGGCACACGTTTCAGAACCCAGCAGCAAATCCGCTTCACATTGTTCTTAAGGCATTACAGCATTTAATTATTTCTTTGAAGGGACCATTAGCTACATTTCTTCAGGCAAACCGAGCAAAGATAACTCCACCAGCAAAGGTGGGTACTTTATACAATGCAGCAGTCAGGTACAAAGAAACATAAATGCAGATTGACAGAATTTTCCTCTGAAAAGCCAGATTATGTGAAAATATATGGACAGACCAGAAGCAAGTGGATACATCAGTGGCCATCTGACATATCAGAAGTAAAAGAGAGCAAAAGGAAAGGAAAAAAGAAAAAGGTGAAAGTTCTAACCAGTTATGTTTTAATTTATTTCAATTGGAAGTTTGCAAAGATCACTGGATGCCGCCGCACTCAGGTATCTTAAACCTACACAATCAGCACAATTAGTTGAATATGCTTTTTTTTAAAATCAAGCCTCTTGTTGCTTTGGGTTTTTTCTCAGATTTTTCACAGTGCAAAAAACCTAAGAGAGAACCCAGTAAAAAATGTCACTGATATGTACCTGAAGCCTCTAGCCTCATTGTGCTGAAGAGATACACTCAAGACTCATACACTCTGCAGAAAGTCATTCCTTACACTTTTAAGAAAAAAAAAAAGCATTATAGTCAGAATTTCCACATTATAGGACAAGTGCTGCGATGGAAAATATGACCAAAATGCTGGTGTTCTGTGGTTTTCCCTTATGGTCTCTCTTTTCTTTTACTTGGTGGCAGCAACACTTTACACTGAAAATGCTACTGACTGAAACTGCATATATGGCATATAAGTACAAATACTTCCAATTTTATTCCATATCAAAGACAGACAGAAGTATTTCATTTTAATATTCTGACGACAAAATTCACACATCACTTTCCCTTTCGATATATCAAAAGCCACTTGATGGCATTTGGGCCCTTTACTACATGATTCCTTATGATTCAGTACCTAGAAGACTGAATCAGTAGCACAAACTCCCATAAGCCAAAGTGCTGATTTAATAACAGGTCAGTGCATTGTCTCATGGCTGGTGGTAACACAGTGTAGCAGCTTGTACACTGTCCTTCCAGCAGAGCCATCAGACTCTGGTGGGTGTCTGCCTACTAAAAATGAAATACCATGCCATCTGTACAATTTAGCTAACAAATTTTTAAAAAGGGTGGTGGGGGGAATTACAATAAAGCAGTAACACCAGTGTCCTGGCAGTATTTCTCATTTAGCGTATCAGTGCCTAATTCTCAAGAATGTGTTTGAAGGCCAGCATTCAACATAAGACAGTTTCAGTGATGGAATCTCTGTTGTAAAGTATCAGTTCTTGTTAAAAAGCTGGTTTTTTCCAGGAAGAGGAAAGTGTCTTCCTCCTCCTTACCCTCTCTGATACTCATAAGGTCTCCCTCTTAGCTCTTTGCCCGATCACTCAAGATCTGCCATGTGCAAGTCAGTATCACATACCACGGAACATCTCCTGAACCTCCCCACCAAGTGCAACAGAAGCTGGTCAAGGTACTAAATTCTCTGCCCTTCTGAAGAGCCTGAAGACAGTGGTAACTGTTCCTCTGGGTTGCTAAGAACTGTGTAAGGACTACTGTGTCTCCCTCCCCCAAGAACAATGAACAGCTGCCAGGTGGTAACAAGGTTTAGTCATCCTTAACTCGAGCCAGACCTGAACCCATGACCTACAGGGGAAAGGCTCTAGATCCCATTACTCAGCACCGAGGTCACAGTCCCAGTGTTTCAGTCATCACACATTAAAATGCTTCAGTGCATCTTAAGTGAGAAGCACCCAGAAAAACAAAACTGCTTGTCTCCAGTGTCCATCTGGGTAACTCTGATACACCCTCCAATGACACAAATTGAATCTGTATTCACTGGCATTGGCACCATTTCTGACACGTTTTCTTTCAATGACTACACAGTTTTGCAGTTACTGGGTTATTCAGCTCATGTGCTCGTTTCCACTGCAAATGTCAGTCTTATCTACACCTTTCTCATAACCAGCATTCAAAATTTACATGGCATTGTATCGCCATGCTTATAAAGAAGTCTGGAATCCACCACTGCAGTCTCTTCCACACTAAGTAGTCTTAGGAGTAAGTTTGACCTCTGTCACACTTAGAGATCAATGGTAAATCAAACCATGAGCAATTGCCAGAAGTCACTGCTTATTTATTTATTGTCCAGTGGCTTTAAAAAGCATGAAATGTGGTATTTTTTTCAGAGTATCTTACAGTGTTCCATTTCAGGTTACTGGAATTGCATCACACAGCCCAAGGTTTTTTATTTTTCTTGGACATGGACACTACCTCTATTAACCACTGAATAGTTACCTTGTGCATAACTGTGTAGTAGCTTAGCAGTGAGCAAGCTCTCTCTGAAAAAGAACATCCCTGAGAGCCAAACATTTGGGATAAAAACGCTTGCCTACCAATGTGGAGGACAGACTTTGAAAAACCAGAGCCAAGTTTTCCACAAATACCTACTGGTTTTGGAGCCTAAGTTCTTCTGGGACAAGCTTGAGGCACATGAATGGAGTAAAATTTTCCAGAGAATGTCTCTTCTGAAGACTACAGGCCTTAAGGTGTTTCCACCTGAGCACTTGAGGGGCAGACACACTTCTGCTTTGTTTGAGCAACACCACCTATTTAATTTTTTCAAGACTATAAATGTGTAGCATAGAGCAATCCAGCCCAACCCTTTGGCAGTGACAACTCAAAGCAATAAAATCACACCTCTGACAGTCACAGACACCTCACACAAACAATGTTTTCATTTCACCTCTCCAAAAGATGTTGACCTTTTTGATAAATCAGACATGTAGATTAATACCCTTACAGTGCTTACTTTGTGGCCTCAGCAATAGCCAATGCAGGCAATCTCTGCAATTTGCAAGACCTGTTATCACTACAATAGGAACCAAAGAGACACAGGAAATAAGAACCCTTTAGGACACAATGACATATAAAAACAAAGACAGAATAACAACCCAATGTGTTCACCTGGGACTCAGTCTTCACTAACCAACCCCAACCCAGCAGTGTGCAGAGAAAGACAAGTGTAGGCCAGACTTAAAGGGAGAACAGACACATTCCCTCCATTCTGCACCTTCCCTTCTCACCCTTCAGCACCCTCTCTCTGCCCTGAGGGGAACCAGGAAGGGACTTTGACTTCATACCTCTCTCCCTGGTATCCTACACAGCCTGTCTCCCTCACCTCTGGCTGCTGCCAAGGGCTCTCTTCTACTCCACTTCCTCACCCAGTTTCTTCTTGTGCTGTTCCCATGTGCATCTGTCACACAGGTATATGTATACAGGTGTTACTCAAAAAACAGACAGTGAAGCCAGTTTCAGTCCATGACAATGGTGCACAGACAAACCAGGGAGACACAGTTTTGCCTCCCCATCCTAACTGGATCCAGGGATTACAACTGCTCACACCTGCCACAGAGCAGAAAGGAGTACCTGGTGACACCAGTGACAATCTCCATTTTTACCAGTAAAGGAACACAGACCTCACGAAAACAAAACATAGCAACCAAATACTACTCATACAGGATTGAAACCTCCTATAACAAAACTGATATAAAGAGTCAAAGTTCTCTGGCAATACGAACATTACCCTGCCTCTTACTGGGCACAGAAAAAAAATGGCCTTTTGATTTAAAGGCCAGTTGCTCTCTAGAGAGTTCTGTCTTCACGTTCTCTCAGATGTTTGAGCTTGTCTGTGTTGCTCTTTGTCAGCAACAGAATATAGTTTTTCTCCACACAGACAGTTTTAGTCAGCATCCTGACAGAAGAGCAGTGAAGACAGTACCTTCCTCAGAATTATCATTCTCTAGGCCTGACAGGCAAAACTGTTTGCTTGGAGAAGGGCAAAACATCTTCTAGAAGTCCAGGTTTAGTTAAAACAAGAAATGGGACTTCTTGGCACGTCTAATTCTTTAAACTTTCAAAATGCCTTCTGCTTGTAGAGTCAGAATTGCTACTGGTTTACATGGTTGTTCTCTGAATTTATTAACTACTGTGAGACATTATCATGCATCTGATGTATCTGATACTGTAATGATGCTAAGGATGGCTCTCATAAACTCATCAGGATTAAATTATACAAAGGTAATGCAAAATAAAGATGTCAGAGAAAGTGAATGAAAACTGAGCTATACACAAAAAAATCCACTGAGAAATAGTGAGCTTACAAGAGCCAGAACAACACAGTGGTAAACAACCAACATCTTAAAGAGGGGGCTGTGCAACATGTCCATGAAAAAATATCATATTTATCATGTAACTAGGCATGACCTGTGCCAGCACTGGACCACAGGCAGTCAGAAATGGCATGCTGTGTCTGTGTTTTCTTGCATGGCATTTACTCTGTTGAACACACATTTCTGCATCTGTACAGTACACACGGAGCAGGCTCAGTGCTTACCCAGCTTAAAACAGCCTCCACCCCACCATCTCCCTTCCCAGCACTCAGTGCTGTCCATCAGTGCAGAGGCAGACACTCCACACTCATCCTTCTCCCTCGTTATAATGTCCAACAAAAGGACACTGTCTAGAATATCATCATGTCCCAATGTGAAGATTTAACCAATTTCAGCATCTCTTTAGCACCACTGATTCCTAATAAAACATAGAAGCAATATGACCAACTCAACCACTTCTGTCACACTGAGAATTAGGTATCAAGTTCTTTGTTTTCATGTTAAAAAAAAAAAAAAAAGGCAAAAAAGCTAACAAATAACCCCCAGAAACAAAGCACTTCAAAAGGCTGCTTTTTATCTCCCAAGCCATCATATGATATGAGTTAAGTTACTCCTCACACATGCTGGGGATGACTCCAGTGTTGCCGTTACAAATTTCATTAATGCTGACACGATTATGAATAGCAAAAATAAAAACACACATCAAAGTTGGTTTCTCATTCTGTCACAGTATGATAAGGTTTAGAGCTGTGACAAGGACACAAAGCCATCTGCATACCCAGAGAGACAGCCCAACAACAGCTGCCACTGCTTGTAGTGGGAAACCTTCCCTGCAATTTTAGCAGCTAAAACCTTTTCTTTCTAAAAATCAACCAAAAGCTGGTTTAACATCTATGCATCTGTACTGCCTATAGGTAGATAAATATTCTTTCTGAATATTTCTTGGGTAAAATAGACTGCTAAAGAAAATTGGACTTTTTGATTTCTTCCTTGGTATCCATCTGGGTTAAGAGCGTGGAAAAGTACAGCAAAAAAAGCCAACAAACCAAAACTAACAAATTAAACAGTACAAACAGAAGGAAAAACCCAACATGCAACCAGCTATGAAACGTAAAATAATATACCAAACTTGTACACAAAATTCAAACTTACCAATTAAATACAAAATGCAGTGGCTGCTTACTGAGCTGCAACACATATCCCTGGTAACATGAGATGAGCTGTTCACCTCTGGGTCGCTGCTTCTAATCCAGCCAGGAACAATGGTGACCACAAGTTGTTTACCATCTGACAGCTGTTTGCTAACTTATGTGAAATGAGTTGGTGGTCTCAGTGCATTTCCTAACAGGCAGGTGTCCATATTATAGAAAACCACCATCATATCTGGCATCCTTGCTGACCATCCCAACAAAGAGACTGAGGAGTGAATGGCCACGGAGAGAGAGCTCTGCTTTCTTCTAAAGACATGGTCCCTTTAAGTCACAACCAAGCCCCAGCTTTCCATGGAGAAGCACAACTATTGAATTTTATGGCTGCAGCAGCAAACGAATAAAAGTCTCTTAGACTCTGCTTTTTCCCAGATATCAAGGAGACTGCCTCCACAGTAAGGACAGACAGCTAACACAGACCATTGCTACTCTCCAACAGTTTATGGTCATGTAACACTTTACATGCACTAAGGCGGAAGGTGAATTTTTATTCTTCAGTAATTTAAGATAATGGTCAAGCACGCTTCATAACAGGTCAAAATGCTCAATCACACATGAAAGTGGCAAAGTTTCTAGTTCTGCTGAGAAGGGTATGTAACGGGCTTCAAGGTCTAAACCTAAGGATTTCAAAACAGTTGAATGTAATTGTTTCAAGTTACTTTAGGTTGAAGAAGAGCTTCTGCTGGTTACAAACAATTTGCTGTGTTGTTCCACAGCAGTCAGCTTTCCTTTAGCCCCAACTTTTCATTTAACCTCTCAGTGCCCCTTCCTCAAATATGTAATTGTTTTCCTGTGTGGTTAAAAGCAGCATTTTTAGGTCTTTTCATCTGTGCTCCTGGGATAGCACAGATTTCATCTGTAGATGGAGTAGCACAAAATTTGAATGCAATATTTTTTTAAAAGAGCAGCAAACAGCAATGAAAAAACTCTTCATCTAGAACCTTTTAGGGGATACCATTTCCTAAACAGCACTTCTAGGAGACAGCAAAATTAACTTACAGAAAAATGAAAGGAATGAACATGTTATGAAATGGGGTACAGCTCCTTTCAAGCACTCCCCACCAGCTGCTTGCTGGACCATCTGTTGTTGCCTAAGCAGCTTCCTTCTGAATGGCTCTGCACTGAAGCAGAACTGCTCTCACTGTTGGACACAATCAGGTCAGGTCAGTGCTTCCCCACAGCACCGAATCTGGTGCCTGTCACAGCTCCCCCCACCTCGAGATTTCTTACTGGCCACCAGGTCCCGCATCTGTCAGGGGCCCATTTTTCACCTCTCGCTCGCCGCTCACACCAAGTGGGACAGAGACATCCCACTCACAGGGACATCCCACTCACAGGGACATCCCACTCACAGGGACATCCCACTCACAGAGACATCCCACTCACAGGGACATCCCACTCGTGCGGGATGCGGGAAGAGGTTTCCTCGGACACTCCGAGCATGCGGCCACATGGCCAGGTTTGCGCTGCAGCAGGGAAGGCCGGGAAAGAAAGCCGAACAAACTGCAAACACACCCCTGGGTAGGGCTCCTGTCTTCTGCTCTGGCCGCAGGGCAGTTCCATCCCACTGCCCAGTTCACCGAAGGGGCTGCGCTCCCTCCCAACTGCTCTATCCCCGGGCACAGAGGTCACCCCGCGGGTTCCCTCTGTCCCTCCCGGGTCCCCTCTGTCCCTCCCGTGGCGTTCCCTCTCTCCCTCCCGTGGCGTTCCCTCTCTCCCTCCCGTGGCGTTCCCTCTCTCCCTCCCGTGGCGTTCCCTCTCTCCCTCCCGTGGGGTTCCCTCTCTCCCTCCCGTGGCGTTCCCTCTGTCCCTCCCGGGTCCCCTCCATCCCTCCCGCCCGGCCGGTGCTGCCAGGGCCGCTCCTTCCCGCCGCATCTGCGCAGGGAAACACATCGCTGGGAGCCACTTTCATGATTTTGTTGCGAGCGGGATTAGCTGGATTAGGGGCCGATTCATAAGGACCCCCTGCGGCTGTGAGGAAGTTTCATCACAAGGTCAGAGTGGTGTGAACTATATTCTGTCAACACCACCACTCCTTATAGCCGGCTACAAAAAATACAAAAGGGCGGGGGGGGGGAGGAAATTGCGAGTGAAATATAGGAATGAACAGTTTACAGCAACAAAGAGATTTACTGATTTCCCCCTCAGATGCTTAAAAAGATGTGTACCCTCAACGCTGTGTTCCTTTAAAACTAGAAACCTGCATTAGTCATTTTTAATTTATAAAGAATTCAGTGGTTTAGGAGGTGGGAGGTACCTGGGGAATAAGTGTAGCAACCCACACACAAAACCACAGAGGAACTTCTGGCACTTAGTCTAAAACCAGTCATGCAGCTCCAAGATTGTTGCACTGTTGAGATTTTATTACATTTAATGCTGTCACCTTCAAGACTATTTAATTCCTACCCCCCCCTAAGTGCAGTATGTAACAGAGACAGTTAAAAAAAAAAGTGGGTTGGAATGCAGAGAGAAGGTGAATTAAAGGTTTTTTGTTTGTTTTTGCTCTTTAAAGCATAATTACCCACCTTGTACTTCCCCCCACAAGATTCCCCTCATCCCACCATAATGACATCACTCAAAGACTGCAACACTTCTGTAGCTGGCACTATGCAAAATAAAATTTATAACGAAAGAGAGGGACTTTTGTTTTGCATGTGAAGTTTTTGGGGAATTTCGTTTTTGGTTGTTTTTTTTTTTAAGAGCAGTCTCTCTTGCACAGAACCAGGCTGTTCAATCAAAGCCTTATCTGTTATATTTCTGTCTTTCTCTTCTGTTTAGCGCATTCACCAACAAGAGAAAAGGGGGTAAAGCAATGGAGGCTTTGACCTGCAGCTGTAACACAATACTTTCGCACAGCCCTGTCGACCCCTGACATAAATTTTACACCGCAGCTGGCATTTACACACTTAACATTACCATATGTATAGCCTACTCTGTGCTAATTATGCTAATCACCTGTCTAACTCTCTGCTGCGAAAAATGGTTGTATTTAGCAGTCCACTGCCTACCAATACAGCTTACTGTGTGGCTGAAATGTACATTCAGAGGGCTCTGAATGGCAAGATTTTTCCACGTTGCTGGCTTCATTCAGACCACAGAAAAATTTATTCAAGTCAACTGGTTTCGGTACGCAACAAAAAAGTTACGAGAAAAAAGTGAGTGTGTTCCTGCCCTAACATTCTAAGCCTGCTTGCAAGCAAAATGATAAATCAATTGGTGTGGGAAACAAAAAGGGAGAAAGATTTCTTTTGCAAGCCATGTGAAACTGTAGCCTATTTAAAAAAAAAAAAAAAAAGGAAAAAAAAAAAGAAAAAAGGTCATCCTATTTCCCCAAATTTCTAGAAAGAGCCATTAATAGATATTTACACCTGATCACAATTCTCTCAAGTTGCTTTTATCTACAGTTGGAAGTCACACTAAACATTTTAGCTTTTGTTTCTTGATCTTAATAATTTGCACCAGAACATCATATTTTCTATTATCTACTGATTAAACAGCATCAGCTTCTGAACAGTGACTCTCTTCTTTTTGGACTGTGGGAACCCTACGAGAAGTCAGTAAAGACTGGTGTAAATGAGACCAGAATGAGGCCCGTGTTGAGAGACAAATAAGAAAAATGCACAGGAAGTACTCCCCAGGAGAACTGGTGCAAGAAAGTATCTTAAGTACGCATATGATTTTTTTTACCATTACAGAAAAGGTAATTTAGGAAAAATTAAATTTGTAATAGATAAGGACTTTTTTAATGCTATCGTAGTGTCAGCAGGAAGGGAGATGTTTAAGTGAGTTCCTAAAGCACATCCTTCTCTGAGTATCTCACTGAGCAGATTACACTGAGATCTGCATGGGATTACATTCCTGTAGCTATTTAAATACAGTTTATCACACACACAGTTAAGTTCCTGTAACTCCTTTCCCCTCTGCACACACCCAAGGAAGCTATGGAAATTCACAGATTTGTCAGATAACCAAAACGTAAATCTGACCACAGCATCACCCTTGGCAATTTCCTTTCAGGTCAGATTTGTGGAAATCTCCCTTCAATTAGTTTTGAACGTTATGAAATTACATGTTCACACACCAAATGGAAAAATGTGTAAATAAACCCCCTATACCCACTACCACACCTGAATAAGATAAACACACTCGAAGGTAAATCACTGTTAATATTGAGCAAAGAGTATTTAACTGAAAACAAGAAAAGCTCAACAGTGTTTATGCTCAGAAGGTGCAGTAACATACCCAGTCACAGCATGAGGTCGAGAAGAACCCTATGCCCCTGCCTTCCCTACTTCTCATTCTTTGTCCACTCTGCTTCTATGTGCACAAGATTACAGCTCGTAATAAGGTAAAGTCACAGGTTTTGCCTGTAAGCAATGGCCTTTAATATTTTAGTTATTACATTGCCTGTTTGACTAAATTATGCAGCCTCAGCCAACACCCATCTCGCTTTCTAGCATCTCAGTTTCAATCCTCTGCCAGTCCAAAGCACTAATTTATCTGTGTTCTTTCAGCTCCAAATGCGGGTTGTGCAGCCAAAAACACAAATAACACTACAACTACTGTTTATTTCAGTGTATTTTCCCCTTTTCTTTTTTTTTCTTTCCTTCTTTTTTTTTTTTTTTTTGACTAGAAGATGGACCACCCTGCTCTCATGGCACAGAACACTATTTACATTGCAATACTCAACTGTGTAATACATCTGGCATTTTTGGGCAGGATTCCTGAGCTGGGGGCCAGAAGCCCTTAAGCAATGATTTAACAGGGAAAAAAAATCATACAACTTGACTCAACGGTGCTCATTTCTAGTTTGCTGCACTTAATTTTTGATTACCGACTGAAAAGCAGAAATGCATCATACTGGTAAACAAGAGAAGACTGTTTCTTTTAATTTATCTTACTGTTAGTAAAAGAAGACGCTACTACAGTTTAAGGGCTCAGTTCCAGCTCCAGATATGTGGGTGTACAACACTGCACATGTGCTTGCACATGAGCAAAACACAGATGTTTCAAATACACAATTATTACTTGTGTATTTGAAGCTGGAATTAAGTTCAGTACAATCTCTAAAGAAGCAGCACCTTTGCAGAAAGAGTCAGATGATAGTTCTGTTCATTCCCTTACCACTTCTACATTTTGCTCAAGCACTGAAATAACTACGTTTTCCAAAACCAAGCAGAAGTAAAAGCCAAGACATCCATGCTAAAAACCAAAATTAAAATTCTACATACATCAAAGTATCTATACGGTCAGCAGTTTCCACAAAGGACTTTTTACCTCATGAAACTACTACTTCTGCCAACATCAGGATGTTTATAGCAATTGAGGTGATACTGAATGAATATAACAGAGCAAAACCAAGAAAAAGTAAATTGTACTTACAGATATTAAAGTAAGTTTAGACAGCAAAAAATGAAGTAAGAAAAACATTTTATTTTTAAATTCTGGATTAAAAGCTCAGTTGGTTAAAGCACGGTGCTAATAACACCAAGGTCACAGGTTTGATTCCCATACAGGCCATTCACTCAAAAGTTGGACTCAATGATCCCAGTGGGGCCCTTCCAACTCAGAATATTCTGTGAATTATCTATGATTCCCTTACTCCTTGCAACTCCACTCCACCTATTTCTAGTGCAATGTACAACAAAAAAATTATTCCAAGTTAAGAGTCACTCAATTACCAGCAAGGGTGAACATAATTTATTGTAGATGGTATCCATCAGTCATATTTAGCACAATCTGAGTGGATTATAAAATAGCACAGATTATGCAAAACAGGAGCAAAATATTTTCCCACTCTCCTTAAATTCATGGGCACGGAAATTAAGAGGCTGGCATGCATTCTCAGCACAGAAACCATCCTTTAAAGCAATGAGTTTTCTGAAATGAGGCACCATCTCAGGAACCTGCAACTCCAGTAAAGCATCAACATCAGAAAATGACATGGTTTCTGTAAGTATTAATGAAAGCTGTGCACCTTTATCTTTCTGAATTCTTATAGGGGACTACACTTCTCATTGTAGAACTGTCACTTAGACCTTAAAAAGTTTTATTGATTTCTTCAGGTTTTCCCAGGAAGAGTAACTCACAAACATAAATGGGGAAAGACCTCCTGCATACCACAAGGCAGGAAAGATTAGAGAAAGTAAAAGAACCAAAGGCATACCGAAGATAAATAAGGATGACTGAGAAAATATATATAACTGTGCAGTAGACATAAAGAAGAATGAACTTCTTGGTAAAATTCTGCACTCCTGATCCTACTGAACTCCAAAAAAGAGCAGATAGAACCATGTATATTCACACCATCATCTCTAGACAGAAAAAGCACTGTGCAAATGGTCCAAGACTGAACCCCATTCTATATACAGGAGAAAACACCTGAAAAGTAACAGCCCCACAAAATCTAAAACCAAAACGCTGTTCTAAACAATCAGAATATTCTTAAAAAGCTAGCTGTGGGGCAGAAAACTTTACAAGCATGGTTTCACCTGAGTGCTTATAGGCTGAAGCAGGCAATTCACTGTTAAGTTAAAAAGGTTGTGCATTAAAGTAGTTGAGTGTGAAAATGAGAACATGTTCCATCAGACACCAAAAGGAAAGCAGTTGCAGACACATTAAAACTAGCATCCTAGTGGACAGAGCTCTCACAGGTCACAGGGAGGTCAGCTTTGAAGGAAAAATCCAAACGAAATATAAACATGGCATTGTGGAAACCAGACAAATCTCCCATAGCTTTGTCCAGCCAGCACTAATCTAGGCATCAGCTGTGGTGCACAATCCAAACAAAGGGATCAGTCGGTTAATACATCTGGAAGCTGTCATATTTTGGAGAGTCCTAACAGTTATGTGTAAGTGAAACATCCACTTGCGTGCAATGGCCTTTAAATTCGTTGAGTGATCAAGAACTGTTACATGCATATGATACACAGTATTACGACTTTCTGGGGAATCACCACAAACATTATTTAATGACAGGACTTGGGCCATCTCTTCTCACAGGGGAAAAAAAAAAAGTCATGAAAATGCAGTCAGAGCGAGGAGCTCAGGTTTTCCTCAATGCACTGAATACTAAAAGCAAGCTTGAGTGCCCATGGCTTTTAGCATTGTTCTTTTCTGAACCCACTGTCTGCTGAGGGATAATGAGAAAGGAAGGTCCATTCTCCACAAAATAAACAAAAAACCAAACAAAACCCAGATCATTTAGCAGGTACAGGAGCTAGCAGTAGACCTCAAACCACTCACTACCACCTGTGCACAGTACAACTCAAGCAGCACCAGTCCTACAGCTGAGTTAGCTCTTCTGCTTCCCCTGTTCCTGCTCAACAACAGTGGCATGGGGGACGACAACAAAGCAGCGCTACTTTCAACTGCTTTATTTCACACAAGGACTTCTGTACCAAAATCTGCAAGCCGTCCAGAACTACAGAAATGCCTTCACACCCTGTTCATAAGCAGCAAAATCCCCAGAGTGCAAGATGACACTGGAAGCTCAGAAGAGATGGAGAGTGCAGTGCCACAGCCAAGGCGCCGCCCCGCTTAAATACACATTTAAACAGGAGGAAACAGACCCTTCCAAACAAGGATCTGGAGAGAACATTCTGTCAAGGACATGGGCAACAGTGTGTTAAGTTTTGAAATAATAATGAAGATTAATTTTCTCCAGCCTTGAGTAAATTAAATGGCTCTGAAGTCTGAAAGGCAGACAGAACCATGCAACCATGCAGTTATAGCTTAGGGCACGACAGGTCTACAGGAGGAACTTGTCCTCTTCCCCTCTCTGAAGAGGTAACGTGGGCACACTGTTAAATCTGCTGTTACTTCATACATGGATAAGGCCTGGCCACACTAAAGTCCTTCCAAGTTCTGCCACTACATTCCATGAGTTCAGGATTTCACAGGTCACAGGCAATATCTTCATTAAAATTCTTGCAGATAAAAGAGGATTTTTATGCACTGAAGCTGCGGGGTTTCTTTATGTACAAGTGTTTCAGCAAGGAGCATCAACTCCAAGCAGTGACGTCAAGACAGAACTTAACAGAGATCTCCAGTGACTTTGAATTTAGCAGCAGTCTCTTGGAAGACGAAAATCAACTATCCACGTAACTACAACCTTTAAACACCTTTCCTTAACAACTTTCAATACATGCACATAGAGGGAGTTTGAATTCACAGGAACATAACACCCACTGCACCCATTCACAAAATCACATAAAGCCTAAACATAAGAATTTGATGTGATTTTTCAAAACAGTAGCATGGATTGAAATACTTCTGCACTTTCATCAGTAAACATTAAAAAGAGCATGTTACCCAGACGACTATCCTTGAGCTATCATGTGGAAACACTACTGCTACTTTCCCATTTGTAAAAAACCCCACATAATAAATAATCACATCTAAGTCAAACAAAATAGTGGCTTGGAAATTTTCCAGGTAAGCACCTTTCAATGAACTTTCAATAGGCACTGATGAATGCAAGAAAGTATTCAGGGATAAGAAAACTCTTATGTCACCTGATTCATCAGAAACTAATTGAATTTGGTGATGTGACTGGAGACGATGCCCCTGACTGACACACAGCCTGCAAAACCCTACCACAGATTCAACATCAGAGGAACTTTGCTCTTCTGCCACCTAGACTGTATCCATGTGGTGATGCAGAAGCAAGCACATCTTGAACACCACCACTCCACTGCTGCCCACAGACGTGCATGTTTGTGGGAGAATGGAATTGTATCTGACTGGGTCAATTCCTGCTAACTGCACTCAAAGCCAACATGTTACTTCAGCCCACTCACAGAAATTTGTCTCCTTGAAACAACAAATTCACACAGATCCGTTCCCTTACTATTCTTTTCTGTTTCTCCAAAGAGTACTAGTGCAAAGTTAACTGATGCCTTAGGCAGAACTTAAGAACAACTTTCCTCTCCACCTGCACTTAATCTTGCTGGGTTAAGAAAACCGAGAATCTATGGAAATAATACTGGTTCCTGCATCACTCACACACTTTCCTCATTTTCACCTCATTCTTACATTGCATGGGTAGATTAACATATTTTAAGATGGGTCAGCCATAAATACTACAGTAGAGTAACCTGATTTTTGCCCCCTTAAAGTGAAAGGAAACAATATTACATATAGCTCAAATTTTGACTTACAAAGTGTTTCTGTGGTACCCACTCAATCCTAATTCACTAACAATTAAAACGCACTTTGTTCCACGTACCTGAACTAAACTATGCAGCTATCAAGGCATTTTTTTCCCCTGCAGTATGTCCCACCCTCTTCCTTCAAACTGGCTAAAAGAAGGGGCTCTGCATGTTAGAGCTCGGTTCAAACTCACAAAGCTTCACAAAGCTTTGTGAAGAGGGCTACTTAGAGAGGGAGAAGTTTGACTGAGCTACAGCTAGTGCAAAAAGTGCAGAAAGTAAGAAAGGAAGGAAAAAACAGCATGATCCTTGACCTCTCAAAGAAGACAGAGTAATGAAAAAAGTGAGGAGAAAAAAAATCCCAAGACAATGGTAACACGAAACGGATTATTACAGAACAAGACTAGACCATCTCTCCCATTACAGGTTGCTCCAATTAACAGCATTTAAGGCATTGCAGTAGCCAAATTTCAAGCTCCACTTAACAGAACCTTTCCTGGAGCCACAAAACTACCTTCTTTCAGAAGCAGAGGCTGTGAATTTATATGTCTGACTGCTGTTGACACACTGGGGCTTAGAGTGCCTATTAAGAGTGGCAGCAAAAGAACATGACCAGTTATAAGCATGATTTCTTTTCCACCCAGACAACTCTCTAGTTATGAATGAATGATTCTAAAAGCACATTTGTGTCCAACAAAATCCAGTCACTGAGGAAATCAATGCAAAGCCTTTTTTTTCCTCTCTGGGTGTACAATATACAAAGATGCTAAACAGTCTCTGCAACTGCAGGATGCACAGACACCCACATACAGCAGTTCAACTAAAGCTGAGGGGCTGTGAATAACAGAACTGCCATCCAAATGCCAGCCCAGAATCTGTCTGCCCAAGAAACTAAAACAATCCCCTTCACAAGCCAGGTATGCACATGGGGATGACAGATCTGTTCATGTGCTGAGGGCAGCAGGTATGTGGTTCCAGTCAAAGACAGCCCAGAGCAAGTCTACAAGAAAGGAGCATGGACCAAGAGCATACTGTGGGACACACAGTAATAGTTGTTGCATTCTAAACAGCAGCCAGAGGAGGACTGCGTTTAAAAGAAAGCCCCCAAAACAAAAAACCTTCTCCACAACGCTGTCAGAAACAAGCTGACAGGAAAGCCACTTTGGTATCAGGAGCCTCAGAAAAGGCCAAGAATGCTGGTACAAATTCTGAAGGAGGAAGACTACTACAAAAAAATCTGAAGGAATGACATTTTGGAGATCTGGGGGTTTTTTTCTCTCTCTGAAAGTTTGCCTAGCAGGTGGGTTTCTACACTTCCTATGTAAATATTTTAGCCATATTAACTGCAGGCCCAGACTATTAATTGCTTATCTTGGTCCTAAAACTCATTCAAAGTTTACTTCACTATTTATTAATTAACTGGGTCATGGTTTTAAAGAAACCATTTACTTCCAGCAAACTTCGGTGCTGTATTTTGTTCCATCCTCCATGCTATTCAGAAATACACCATGTAAAATCAGTTTCTTTAAGTAAATACTGCCAAATTATTCAGCAGTAATAACTGTAAAATATTTCATTGGCAAATCAAAACCGTTACTTGAAACATATTTTAAGTAACCTGTGATTCTACACAGCACTTACAGGACAACCAAGGGATCAGGCCCAGCCAGCATGGGCTTGTGAAAGGCAGGTCCTGCCTGACCAACCCAATCTCCCTCTGTGACTGGGTGACTCATTTAGTGGATGAGAGAAGGGCTGTGGATATTGTCTACCTGAACTTTAACAATGCCTTTGACACTGCTTCCTACAGCACTGTCCTGGAGAGACTGGCTGCTCATGGCTTGGATGGGGACACTGGTTTAAAAACTGTCTGGATGGCCAGGCCCAGGGAGTGCTGATGAATGGAGTTACACCCAAGTGGCAGCCACGCACTGGTGGGGCTCCCCAGGGCTCAGTGTTGGGGCCAGTCCTGTTTAGTATCTTTACTGACTACATAGATGAGGGGATCGAGTGCCCCCTCAGTCCGTTTGCATGGAACACCACGTTGGGTGGGAGTGCTGATGTGCTGGATGTCAGGAAGGTTCTGCAGAGGAATCTGGATCAATGGCCTGAGGCCAGCAGTATAAGGGTCAACAAGACAAAAGTGTCCAGTCCTGCCTTTGGATCAAAACAGCCCCACGCAACACTACAGACTTAGGGAAGAGAGGCTGGAAAGCTTCCCAGTGGAAAGTGACCTCGGGCAACAGCCCGCAGTGTGAGCCAGTAGTGTGCCCAGGTGGCCAAGAAGAGCAGTGCCATCTTGGCTTGTATCACAAATAGTGTGGCCAACATGACCAAGGAAGCGATTGTTCCCCTGTACTTGGCATTGGTGAGGCTGCATCTCAATTCCTGCTCAGTTTTTGGGCCCCTCACTTCAAGAAGGACATTGAGGTGCTGGAGCGTGTCCAGAGAAGGGCAACGAAGCTGATGGAGGGTCTGCAGCACAAGTCTTATGAGGAGCAGCTGAGGGAGCTGGGGTTGTTTAGCCTGGAGAAAAGGAGGCTCAAGGTGACCTATAACTCTGTACAACCACTTGAAAGGAGTTTGTAGGCAACAAGCGACAGGATGAGAGGAAGCGACCTGACGTTGCTCCAGGGGAGGTTTAGATTGGATAGTAAAAAAAATTACTTCGCAATGCCAAGCACTGGAACAGGCTGCCCTGGGAAATGGTTGAATTACCATCCCTGGAGGTATCTAAAAGATGTGTAGATGTGGCACTTAGGGATGTGGGTCAGTGGTGAACACAGTGGTGCTGGGTTACTAGCTGGACTCGATGATATTCCAACTTAAACTATTCTGTGATTCTGTACTTGCCCAACATTGCCCAGTTCATTCAAACTCTCAGTAAACAAAAGGTAAAGACTAAAGTAAGACAACTATTTTAATAAACAGAACAATTCAGCCACTACTTCTATGCTAAGAAACCTTGATCTAAAGAGCCCCTTAGGATAATAACCTCCATGGAGAGCACTTTAAACCTGCTAGGATCAGTTGCACACAAGCGCAGAAAACCAAGTTTGGTCACTGCTTTGCACTTCTGCACAGGAAAACCAGCATTTTCCATACTATCTCTTCCTACATCTGCTCTATCTCAAACTCTCACGTTGTACTGCTGTCTGTAGTTTAGCAACAGAAACATGCAATTACTATTTGTTAGGTTTATTTGTGTAACACTGAGGCTCATGGGCAGAACTTTCACTGACTATCAAGAAAGCCATTTTTAGCAAGTTTTTTTCTGTAGTCATGTAGTGCTAGAATAAGGAAACTAAATGTTAATATCAATCAAATCCAGAATATTTTATTTCACCTTAATCTGCTAGCCTGTTTTGGGGTTTTGGTCAGGCTTTTTTTTTTCCAGTACAGAAATGCAAAAGTTTCTAAATGCAGAATTTTAATATGTTTTAATATTGCTTTCAATTTTATATGAAAACTAAACTCAAGAGATGTAAAGTTACATACATCAAGTCTGTCAAACCAGCTGCATTATGAATTCATCTTGGCCATAAAACCCTTACATATCAATTTCAACCAGATTTTACACTAGGGATTCCCCCCCCTTCCCTAAAACAACGATGACATGGGAAGAGACCAGTGCAGTAACTGAACTAAGTTTATATTTTGCAAGTCGTATTTTTTTCTTGGGAGTTGCATTTTTACTGCTAGGCCAGTCACAGAGGCATCATCAGCAAATACTTTCTTGGTATTACAGAGCTACAACAAGCAGGTGGCATTAATAGAACAGGATCACCATTCCAAGTAAGTGAACGCCAGTAATGTCATGGAAGCACGCTGAATGGAACTGCAAGCACTTATTAATTTACCAAACACAGAAAAGCAGAGGCAAAACACCTAAGAGCAAAAACTGACACAAGAAACTTCGCCACAACAACAAGGGCACTAGGGGAGAAAAAAAAAAAAGTGGAGAAAACCAAGGTTCACAACCGTTTTCATCAGTATTTGAGGCACATGGGACTTACTGACCAGTACAAACTCTGAACGCACACCTCTGCCTACAGACGGGACCCTGCAGTGCCTGTTCTATTCCTCAGGCAGGTCTGCTGGCAGGCCTCAGCACACTCTGAGCTCCTGGGCTGCACTACATGGACCAAAGAAAGTTCAGTTGGTAATACACTATCTTCCATAACAGAAAAACTGGCACTCACTAAGCGACCCGTGAACCTCATCCTGACCCCAGCGCAGAGCATCTGCACGGACCGACTCTGGTCCCGCTCGCCGTAATTCCCCTCGGGCAGGACACGCCACCTTCGGAACAGTCACCGACTGTGTCTGCACTCACCGCTCGCTTTTCCACACGTGCACATACAGAGCGCTATTTAGTAATGATTATTTATGCAGCCTTTCATATTAACTTTCATAAGCCAAATTCTGCTGCAAGCAACTTTGACATAAACCCAGAATAGTAACTGCTGCAGTCAAGGAATTCTGTTTTCACGTCGACCTAGTAGCTAATGGGGGAACGCGATGCTAAGCAAACAACAACTCCCCCCAGGAAAAGAAAAAAAAAGGGGAAAAAAAAAAAAAAGGGAAACCCACCAAAAACACACCTAAACCCAAGCGCCGGCAGCCTGGAGCCAAGCCTCTCAGCGCGGGGCGCCCCGCCCGGGCTCGGCTTCGCCTCCGCTGCCTTTCTTCCGGCTTTTTTTTTTCTTTTTTTTTTTTTTTTTTTACCTCGTCCTCTCCCTGCTCTTTTTTATTTTCCTTTCTCCTTTCCCAGCGCGCTCCCCCCGCTGAACGCCGTCCAGCTCCCGGGACCACAC
>NW_020884909.1:7411309-7521988 GCF_003945725.1 Corapipo altera | reverse complement strand
GGGAGAGGGAGGAAAAAAAAAAAAAAGGGGCTGAGAGCCCGCCCCCGGGGCTGTCAGATGGCTTGGGTTTCTGCGAGGCGATTGGCTCGGGGAGGGCAGAAATTACTCAGCAAACATGACTATTATTAGCTGCTTAGCAACAGCTCACCAAAGTAGAGGGACCACCCAGGCCGGCAACCCTTGTGTGTGCATCTCCAGCTTCAGGGGGAGCCTTAAAGAGATCCCGTCTTCTTTGCATGCAATACTTCCATTAAGGAATGCCTTCTCCCCCTTTCTTCTTCGCTTTCTTTTCAAGAAAGTTGGGTTTTTGGTTTCGGTTGATTTTTTTTTTCATCAGTCCGGGATGCTTGCAGACAAATACACGCGCGGAACTTTCTCGTGATCGACATACAGAAATACATTTTTCCCTTTTTAAAAGAAAGAGAGGGAAACGGGGGGAAAGCAGCACTAAGCGGTTTCTAAAGGCCTTAAAAGAAAATCCTTTTAGAGGCACCTTGGCCTCGACCTGCAACAAATACTGGGAGGTCCGAGCTGAATTCCCAGGCTTGCAGGAATAATGACAGGGTGGTGGATACTGCGGTAGAAAGTGCCAGATTTTTCTCCCTCTCTCTTTAACTAAAGAGGAGACTTAGTTCCTTGCAAGAAAACCACTCCGTCCAGTTAAAAAAACACAATGAAAACTTAACACTTGAGGGCTTTAAAGCCGCGGTAGCTAGCCTGTTTCAACTTAGGGCTCATTCTTTAACTGAAACCTGAGGAAAGCCAACTTTAATTTGTTTTTAGTGTAAAAGGCCATGAAACGCAGCCTGCCTGGCCGCGCTAAACATTTCTTGAACTACACGCGATTGTTTACTTTTTTGGCACCGGTTCTCCCCGTCTCTGTTCATTGAGAATCAGCCATTAATTTGCTGCCTTTGGAGCCCCGCGCACCCGCCCCCAGCCCCGGGGCTGCTCCCTTGCCCCCAGCGCGGCTCCCCGCGGGGGCAGCCCCGGGCCGGGCGGACCCCCGTGCGCGGGGGGCGGCGGGGGGCGGCCGCCCCTGCGCTCCGGGCCCGGGGACACTCTCTGGGGGGCGGCCCTCCGCGGGGACGGCGGCTGCCTGCCGGGGCAGGGCGGGAAGTGGCAGGGCGGTGAGATGAATGCGGGGGAAAAGAGGGGGGCGCTGGGACCCGAGGTGCGAGGAGTAGCCCGGCGAGCGCAGTGCGGTGCCCAGCTCACCACACCCGCCAGCACCGCGCACCTCTCCCTTCGACCCCGCCGCGCGTGTACCTGGGGGAGCGGTCCTGGGCGAAAGCCCCGAGCCCCTGGTCACTGCCAGCGTCCTTCTCCCCTCGGCGGGGCTGCCGAGCGCCAGCAGCTGGGCCCCCCCGGCGCCCGCACCGCGGGCGGGCTGTGCAGAGCACCGCTCTCTCCGTGAGACTGCCCGGGGGCACCTACGGGCAGGGCCCTTTCAGGGCCATCGGCGCAACTTAGGGGGTCCCTTTTCCCTTTCCCTGTGTCCCACCTCCGTTTTTCCCACAGTGGGAAACCTGCCTCCTTGAAGGCCCTGCCCTGTGCTCCGCACAGCACTGTCTCCAGGAGAGCTGCTGGGAGCAGCAAGCTGTCATGCACGCACACGTAGGCGCATACATATGGGACAAGGAAACCTGAAGCGGTTGGAGCTGGCGGCTCTTTTCTGTTGGAGGCTGAAACCTGCACCTACAGTGCTGTCGACCACCCCCAGGTTTCCACTTGGGAAAGTGACCACTCCCTAAGAACTGATGTGCCACTGTTTCTGCATCCTCTCAACCTCACCATGTCTATAGGGGTAGCAGAACTGGCGAATGGAGAAAGAAGGCATGGGTGGAGAAGCATTTTGGTTCAGCCTCCTAGCAGGCTCCAAAACCGCGGAAGAATGTCCCTTTCAAGCACCTCGAGTCCCCAGAGCTGCCCAGCGTGCTTCCTGCCTGCCAGGCTTCACAGAGTAGCCTAGCACCCGTTCCCACTCGTGATTCCAAAACTCGATCTGAAGACTCAAATTTAACAAGCACTATCTTAATCTCCCTTCTCTCCCTGTAATCTGGAGGGATTTTTTTTCTTATTTTAAAGCATACACAAGAGATTAATTACTGCAGAGATCTAATTGGTCTTGTTTCTGGGATGGGGGGTTGTGTGTTGTTTTTTGGGTTTTTTTGGTTTGGGTTTTTTTTTTTTCCCTTAAGGAAGAAGTGTCGGTGTAAAAGTCTCCACTTGGGTGGTCAGAGCAGTGACTGCCCCCAGTCTGCCTCATAGCTGATGCCTGCGTGCTACATTCCTGGCAATAATGTTCCTAATCAATCTGCCCTTATTCACATTTGTAAGCACTGCTGGCTGTGATATGCGTGCCCTGTGTGTGCGGCTGCTCCTCCACACCAAGGGCTTTTTCCATCTTAAGCAACTCGAAGGGATCTCATAGATTTCTTATCTAGGACTTGCTCTATGGTAAAGGCCTTGGAAAGTGTCTATGCAGAGTGGCTGCAGTCTACAATCACCATTTATACCTGTTCCTTTCAATGACTGGAGAGCCAAGCCTGGTGTACAAGAATCTCAGCTTTGACTTTGGTCGTAGTGGTTTCATTTTTTAATACTCTGCTTTTTAGGTCACCTTGGTGTCCATAACGCCCAATATGGCAGAGCTTCACACTTCCTCCAGCCAAATGACATATCAAATCCAATTGAAGTTAACAATGGGTAAGTGGTATTTACAGTGATTCTACTTTAACATATTTTTTTTCCATGTTGCTCATCACCTGTGGACACACCACCAAATGCATTTGTGCTGCTGGAGCATCTGATTATCGTAATAAAGACACAGAAATGAAGCACAGGCATTTTAGTTTCCTTCTGTAGGGCTACAAGAGAACTGACCATGGGAGAAGATGGACTTGTGGAAAAATAACCTGATTTTTTCTATTCCCTCAAATTTTTGCCTCACGCAGGATTCCATTGCACGAGGGCACACGTCTGCCTCGACCCTGTGCTCCACCCGCACACCTGACACTGGCTTTGACATGAGATCACAGATGACTCGGCTGTGCAGAGCAGGCTGAGCCTCCCTCTCCGTTTGCAGTCGCGGTGCCTGCTGGCCCCCCGGCCGGCGGGGGCTGCCCCAGAGGGGCGGTGATGCTCAGCGGGGGCTGTCCCGGGGGGGTCCGCGGTGCACGGGGGATGCTGCCCCGGGGGGGCTGCCCCAGGGGGTCCGCGGTGCTCCGCGGGGGCCGCTCCGCAGGGCAGCGCCGCCGCGCAGCGCCCGCGCCTGGAGGAGGAGGCGGGCGGCCTCTCCCCCTCCTCAGCCGTGGAAGAAAGGGAACTGCTCGAGCCAACTTGTCAAAATAATGCGGCTAATTACCCCTGATCTCCTTTAATGGAAAGCTGCTCTGCACGCCACAAAGGAGCAAATGAGGGATCTACAGCACCAACCGAGGAGTACTGGCATTTTCTTACGCGGAGGGCTGCGGGAAAATGTGCCTCCAGAGGAGCCTTCGAGGTTTCTGTGCTCCTCCCGCGCAAAGCGGACTCCCAGGGGAGGGCGAGAGTGCGCGGGGAGCTGTGCAGGGCAGTGGCGGGAGCAACACCCCCATCCCTCCAAAACCCGGAGGACATCCCAGCTCTAGCACACCTTGTCGCATTCCACGAGGGGCTTTAGCTCTATAAACCCAAGGCGTCTTCAAAACAGATTCTTTTTTTGGCAAAATGCCCTGCCACTTGTAGGACATTACTGTGCATTGAAAGGGGAAAGTTACACTGAATCATTTTTAGCCAGTCTGGACAACACCAAGTCTGTGTAAAGACAGCTCAAATCTTGCATGTGCCAGAAGGCAGGGCATTCACTTTCATGATCTCTGCCATCGGGCCTTGCAGAAAAAAAAGCTGAGCGACACAATCTCTTTGACCCACTGCTGGAGCAACAAATTTATTAGAGATATAGGCGTGAGAAATGAAAAGGAAGTAAAACAATTCAGGCTCATTGTATGTCTTTCTTTCATACTGCTAATCCGGTTTACACATCACGCCTACATGTCTCAATAGGGCTTTATATACTGTGGCAAAGGCAGAACAAAATAAAAGGTGTGTGAGTGTATGTGTATGTGTGTGTGCGTGTGCATGTGTGTGTGAAATAAGGATAAAACCAGAGAAGCCCAAGACATTTTAATTCAGAGTGGACTGCCAATTTTATATCTATGGGCTCTTGAAATCAAATAGGTTTTAAAGGGTTCCTTCCCCTCCCACTCCCTCCTCAGCATTAACATTTCTAAACAATACTACCTACTGTCCAGATACAGTCTCATATTATAATCCAGACACACAATGGCCCCAGGAGCGCTAACCAGAAATTAGATACAGACTGGTGCTGAAACAAGGTGAGACTCTCTAACCGGAGGTGGTAAATGCTACGTGGTTAGGAGCTGGCAGATACCCACCTTGGCTCCAACACTCCTTTTAAAACCACCCGACGACATCAGATGTCTCCCCCAGTCCCCTCCCCTCTTTTGCCTTCCCCAGGTCTACTTCCCATATTGGGGCTAAGGCAGTGGCCAGGGAGAGATCTGTCACTGAACAACCCCCCGGCCTCCAACCCCTGGAAGCAGCGGGACAACACACACGAGACAGATGACAGCAGCGCTGTACCGGTCCCGACGGTGCCCGGTACCAGCCACAAGCGGAGTTCGATCCCGAAGCCGGAGGCTGAAGCCACTGTTGACCTTAGCCTAAGGCGGCCCCTGTCCCACAGAGCCTGGCCCCGGAGAGATTCCTACTCCCCGCACGGAGCTCGTTCGGACCGGAGCTCACGCAGGTGCCGGGATGCTGGCACCGGGGCGGGACTGCACAGAGTCACCGCGGAGCCGCTTCCCACCGGCGGCCAGTGCCCCCCGCGCCTCCCTGCCCAGCTCCGGGCCCCCGCACGGCCGAGGGAGAGCAACGCCGGCACCGGGGCATCCCCGGGGAGCCCGGGGGAGCCCCGCCGGCCCCTGCCCCGCGCCGAGCCCCCGCCCCGCCCCGCCCGGCCGTGCCCGCTGCTGCTCCCCCGGCACGGCCGAGGCCTCGGGCCCCGACGGCTGCGGGGAGCTCCCCACACGCCCTCCCTCCAACACCGCCCCGGGCCGGGCCCTGTCCGCCGGGTCCCCTCGGGGACGCACCTACCATCGCTGCCCTTCCAGGAGCCGCCCGGGGGGAGCCGCGCCGGAGCTCTGGGTGCGCCCTCATTCACTGGGACTGGCGGCTTACATGGAGCATCACTGTTGTCTTCCCCTGTCCTTCTACTTGTCTTTTTTTTCTTTTTTTTTTTTAATTTCTTTCTCTCCTGCTTTCTTTCTTTTTTCCTTTCTTTTTTCTTTCTCTCTTTTTCTTTTCCCCCTTTTAGTTCATCTTTTCCTTCCTTCCTTCTTTCCTTCCTTCCTACCCTTCCCTTCCTTCCCTTCCTCTTCCTTCCCTTCCCTCTCTCCTCTCCTTCTCCTGCCTTTTTTTTTTTTTTAATGCCAAAGGAACTGAAAATGTAAAAAAATAACCCTCCTAGGTTGCAGGCATTCTGCAGAGTGCTGGAAAGCCTCACAATTACATGCCTGTTTCTATTAAGCAGCTCCATCGTCCTCTATGTGGGTGGTCTGGCTCTCAATAGGCAGGACCTGTCAGGGTCACGTGACGGGCCCGCGAACGTTGCCCCTTTACAATAAACTTTTAAGAAAAAAAAAAGCGGAGGAAGTGAGGAAGGGAGAGCCCCGCACCGCTACCCCCCCCCGGCCGCTCCCCCGGGCTCACACACCCGGGTCCCGCCGCCCTCGAGCCCCGCTCCCACCTCGGCCGTCCAGAGGAGGGAGAGCGTGGAAGGTGCGAGGTGGCGGAGCGTGGTTTCCTCGTCACGAGAAAAATATAGTTGGATGTGTGCGGAGAGGAGAGAGAAGCAGAGTTTCCTTCTGGCTGCTGAGCGCTCCGGGCTGCGGCTGAGGCGGTGCGTCTGAAGTCTCGAACGTTTGTGCCTGCCCGGCTCGTTTTTGCTGCAAGTCACTAGAAAGTCAGCTTTCAGGTGAAGCGCTGCAATGCAAGGAAGCTAACTCCAGTGAATAATTCCTGAACGTTACTGGAGAAGAGCACAGTGATTCTCCTTTTAAAAGCAACATTTTCTTGAATATTTACAAACAGGATATATAAGCAGAAATTTATAACCACCTTTTTCGGAGCTTGTGGTGGTTGGTATCAAGTCATGGCAAGTGTTGCTCCTGAACAAGGGCACATTGCAGGGAATAAGTTACCTGTCTTGGAAGACTTGTCACTTTGTTTATGGATGATCCTTTCCCCCTAGCCAGTCACATTTGATTTGCTATTGGATTTGGAATAGTCACAACATATTTTGAGAATAAAATGTAAATTGCTGTAGTCCTGTGTCCAAGGTGCCCAGATATTTCTGTCTGTGATATGTTTAGAAAATGTGCTTCATGATTGGGTTCAGTGATTTCACACGACTTTTTTGGATACTCTTTAGCCATATTTTATGTATATTGCTCCTGTTAGAGAATTCCACTAACAGAAAATAATGTGTGTGTTGCAGTCATATGTTCACTATCAAGAATATAAAAACATTGTATAAGAGAAACTGTAAGGAAATATTTCACGACCAGATTGCATTAAGCAGCCTAACTCCATACATATTATCTGCATAAAACCAGGCTATGCACCAAAATAATGAGTAAGAAGGACATTTTGTCTACAAAACTTATTTTTACATGGCAAAGGGGCTTGTGACGATGATAAATACTTGAGAGAGCATGAGAAAAGACAGGATTTTTAAAGAATACATGAAAAACATGGGAGGGAAGGGAAACTGAGAAAACTAAACCAAAGCTGACTTTGCTGCTGTAAAACAGACATCCCCTCTCTAAGAAGCACTATGCTTCAGTGTTTCAGTTTTATCCTGCTTTATTCCCCTTTGCTCCTACATGGATAAAGGCCATGTTTCAATCCAATTCTGTATTTTCCCGCTGAAGCCATTGTCTAAGGTCTTCAGCTCAAGCTACTTTGATTGTAACTACAGGCAGTTCTGACAAGAAAACCATTTTGAACGTGTGACAAGGCCATCATATCAATGACTGTGTGTTGCAGCTCTGAAGCAGAGTTAAGGCAGAGAGCAGCTGAGGTTAAGAGAGCTCTCTCATCATCTTGCTGCAACCAGGGCAGCCTCATGCCTGGATGATTGAACCCTGAAGCGAGTATTTGCAGGTCTGACACTAAGGTGAAGCTAGGGATTTTTTTGTTTTGTTTTGGGCTTTTTGTTTGTTTGGTTTGGTTTTTATGATAAGAGTAGTCCCTTATCACTTCAGTGCTGACCTTCACCATCAAGAAAATGAGTGCTGAGTCCTCATCACTCAGTACTTTAAAAGTCATGTGGTTTTCAGCTACAAGGGTGTTCATTTCTGGAGCAGAAAAAGGAGAAAGGACAGAGGGAAAAAGAAGACACTGACTGCTTTGCTTTTGTTTGTTGTAGAGAGGAAGCACAGCACTGGATATCAGTCTGGTAGTCCTTTGCTACTTGTATAATGAATACCTTGCAGGTGGCTGGTGATACAAGAAATGCTATGAAAAGAGATATTCAAATGCCAAAAAGTTCTCAAAAAAAAAAAAAAAAATGCCACTACCAGAAGTCTTAGATCATTTGCTCCCCTCTCTTTTTGACGACAGGATTCGTTCATATGATAATCCTGTAAGATGGTCACCAAGTCTGGCCTTTAAAATCTCCTTCCACAATTTTGGTTCTCCAACAGTAGGTTTGAGACAAACCTACTGGTTCTGGCTGTTGGAAGGGTTTTTCCCAATATCAACCCCAAATTTCCATTTCTATAGTTTAGACATCTTGCTTCTTGTCCTTTTTAATATGAACTTAAAATTTATTTCCCTTCTCATTACATAAAAAAGGAAAGTTAGATTACCCATGTCTTTCCTTGTCTTTAGTCTCTAGGCAATTCATTCCACTTTTTCCCAGTGGCATATTTTCTAAATCTCTAATGAGTGTTGTCTGTCTCTCCATGGTGCTCCACAGCTGGTTCAGATGTTGTGGTATCAAGGCTCACACACTGTACCTTTCCCACAGATGCTGCTGTGGAGTTTGCCTTATTTGCAGGTATGACATTATTTTTGCTTGTGCTCAGGATGGAATCCACTGTAATCCCCAGATCCCTTTCTGCTTTATTCTTCCCTGAAGTCTTCCCTTTAAGCCTGTCTGTATGTCACTGGAAAACACTTCTATTACACCTTTATGTATGATATTAAGCTTTAATGAAATACCATTTTTTTAAAATCTGCTTTTCTTTGTACCATAGTGCAACGCAGTAAGCATTCGAGTAAAAATTTGGTCATCATTAATGAACACATTAAATGTTTTCACCATACCTCTGTTGGGTCTTTTTAGAAAAAAAAATATGCCCGTTAAACATGCAAGTGAACGCAAAATTCACTGACTTAATAAAAAGATATTACTAAAAAGTTTTTGATGAAGAGTAGTTCAAAGATTAATAAGTATAGGAGTTTAGCTGTCAGAAATTAGCCCATCTTTTGTAAGACTTCAACAGTATAGGATTTAGATGGCCAGTTCACTGATGGTTTAGTTCAGAATGTCACATCAAGGATACAAGACCCAATGTCATACCAAGGATTCCCACCATACCAACTGAAATGTAGACCTGAAGGCAGCTCTGCAGAAAATAAATAAGTGGTCTCTAGGCTGCACTCTCAGGCCATCCCTGGCTTGGTATGAGGTTAATAAACCTGAGAAACTTCTTAGGTCATCTCTGGGCTAATGACCATCCCTGGCCTAAGAGGTTTCTCAGATTTATTGAGGTAATTAACCTGGTACATAAGGTTTCTGGTGTGTTCATGCAGGGAATACAGAGAGAATGCAACTGCCAGAAGGCAAATATGTATATAGGTCTCTTCTTCTCCATCAGTCTCAAAAGCTGGAGCTGTGAAGTTTCATATGTGTGTGCCGCTGTATGTGGCCTTTTGTTCATCCTACACATCACCCTGAAAATGGTGCGAACCATATCCATGGGACCAAAGACTTCAAGTAGCACAGAAAAGTAACAGAAGCAGCACCACATATTTGACCAGTTGCTGGGAATTTATCTGGCTCTAAGAAACAGTCACACATTGTACCTATAGAAACCAAGGTGATAAACGAGGGCTTGGCATCCATGGCTGGGAGGATGTATTGAAGAGTGTACCAGTCTGTAAACATCCTGTTTCTGCTGCAGCATTTCCCACATCTACACCTCTCCATGGGAGAGAGAAGGACATGCCATCCGAGTGAGACTGGGAATCTGGTGAGCAATCCCCTGGGAACATGAGCAGTAGGGGCCTTGGTAAGTCATGGGACTCTGCTGGGGTTTTGCACATCCCTACCAACCTTGCCACATGCAGAAGTGTTACAGAAGGGCTAAACAGTCTGCCCTTCTTCCTGCAGTGATTCCCAGGAGACTGACAGCCACCAGGACTGAGGGGATTTCCCGTGCCATCATTTGCCATTAACCCTACTTGATTCTGCTTCAAAACAGAGTGATGGTGGTGTTGGGATGCTGGGGTCACACGTGCTGAAGATGTACCCAAGTGTGGTTTTGTAAGTTATAGTGATTTTTTAAAAAAAATAAATTGGAACAAGTGAAATAGTTGTGAATCTAGGCAAAGTTATGGGTACACGAATCTTTCTTCAGCTCTGAAAGAGAAGCAGAGAACTTCAAAGTTATGTGCAAGTTAGGAACAGTGCTTGTGAATTTAATCATGCTGAATTTAATTAGAAAAGAGAGGAAAGGTGTTTGAGCCTCTAGAGCAGAGAGGGGTTAAGAGGTGTTATCTCCTAAGGTAGCTGAGAAACAGGAATTTATTGTCTAGGGAACACACAGAGGTTTTTGGAGGGAGCTGGAGGAGAAAACAGAAGCTTTTATTTTATGTACGTGTCTTTATATACATGCTTAAGTATGCCCTAAAACTGCTAAAGAATACAGGATTTCTACTGTCTGCCCTGGTTATGAGTTTCAATTCCCAGGTGCATATTTTGAAGGAAGTTTTAATAACATAGGGGTTTATGCACCCAAAAGCTATCCTTTTTCATTCAGCTGTACAAGCTGGACTAGTAAAATATACTGTCTCTGCCTTCACATCTTCTGCATTTAACAAACTATGAGCTCAGCTACAGGGAAGTGCAGTGTTTCTGAATGCCAGACTGTTCAGAAGGGAGCCTAACTCTCCTCTGCTCTTCAGGGTTTTAGTTGCTCATCTGTAGATGTCAGAAAACAGAAATCTACCCCGTCCTTAGCTGGCGTGTTTAGATCCTGAAGCATAAGAACCGAAAGACTGTTTTTGGCATTTTATCTCAGCTAAGTCAGCTGCAGAGTTTTGCTCCCAAGATAAATGCCAGTTCTGTGCCTCAGCACCATGATGAAGGTGTGTTTTGTATGGTTTCTTTGCCTTTTCATTTCGTCAAGTACTTTCATGTTCCACTGGGGGAAGAGCAGCCATTCAGTCTTCTCTACTATATTTAATGAGTCTGGGTAAAAATATTACATTACAAATTGTAACCCAAGACACTCTTGTGGTAGATTATTTCCTCTAAAATAACAATGGAAAAATTTTGCCTTTTATTTGGTATAGCAAGGGAGGAATGCACAGAGCAATTCTTTCCCTCTTCCTCCAGGAATCATGCACCGCAATACACTTTCTACATTCATTTTACGAGTTTTATTTTCCTTATTAGTGATATTATTTTATGTACTGCAGAGCAAATGAGTAAATGAAGTCTTAGCACTCACAATGCTATTAAACTAAATCTTTGCTTAGTGTGAAACTTAGGAAAGCATCTGTATTAGTGATGTTCAGTGACGTGCTGTTGAGAATTCTGTACTCATCTGTAACAGATTGTTTGGACAAACAGTCCAGCATTCATGATTCAGAGACACACTCATGACTGTTTATGAATCTATGCTTAATGTTTACTCATGTTTCTGTATTTCGTCTTTATTACTACTAGTGCCATTGGGCTTTATTTTGAACAAAAAAGTTATTTTCTTCTCTGGACACGTGGCTGGAGCTTCTGCCACCTTGCAGATTATTATTTCCATCTTGCACTGGTAGTACTGATGGTGGCTCTTCTGGCTCACTGATGACCTGTGACTTTTATCCTCTTTTCACACACAGTTCTCTTGGTTTTGGGAAGTGCTTAATTTCCTCCCCTTCACAGGCTGCCAGGAGCCCCTCTGCAAAGAAACCAACAAGCAAGAATCCACTTTAAAATCCTGGGACCTCACATAGCAAAGCTGAGTGCTTATATCCTGGTAGAATTCATGCTTTCAGAATACCTGTGGTGGTACTTTTTCATGCAATAATTCAGTTGCAGACTGAGGGCTCTGTGATATCTGGATGGAAGAGCTTAGGAAAAGGCAGCCTTTTGGAATCATTGGCTTATTTCCAGCTGTGTTGACTTCACTGAGAATTAATTGCTCTTGAACAAAGTAGTGCAGTTGAGTTATTCAACAGAACTCTTCCATCTGTGTGACTCGTGGTATTATGAGCTAGTTAAGGAGTTCACTGGTGTTTTTAAAAGTGGTAAAGCTGTACATTTTGACCTACTAATGGATCCTCAAAGAGTCACAATTCAGAATATGTCTCTTTTTTCCCTCTTATTTTTCTTATTTTTTGTTTGTTTGTGGGTTTTTCTGTGTGTGGTGTGTTTTTTGTTTTGTTTTGTTTTTAAACAAAAATACGTTTGTAAGCCAGGTGCTTGTATGCTACCAACAGAAGGTATCTGCCTCGAGTGAAGATTCATGAAACATGCCAAATAAAGGAGAGCATTATTTTCAGATCTCCAGCTAACTGCTGTTCTAACCCTTTATATTGAATTTGGATATCCTATATAAAAGCTGTGTGGGCCGAATGACACAAGGTTAAACTTTAAGCCACTATACAGTGAATTGTGCTGAACTGCACTTTGAAAACTGTCCTTGTCTGCTGACCTACATAATATCTTTAAAGATTCTAACCCATGTTTTCTTGGCATGTTACTTCAAAAAAAATGCTTTAGAACATGAATTGCTTTGAGTAATTAAAGAGAAATGTAAATGTCTTTTGGCATACTGCCACAGAGTATAGCTTTAATTACAGGAAATAAATTTCATTCTCAGAATTGACTTTTTTTTTTTTTTAATTCTGCCATTGATTTAACAGTACCATGGCCTAGAGTATTGTCAGCCATTGGAGGAAGGCTGACAAAATCAGACAATCTGAAGAAACAGCTCTAGTAGTGTGACATCAAGAGGAGAGCACGTGCTTTGGTGAAGGTTAACACTGTCTGCACCATGGGGCATTGTAGGTGGGAATGACTCGGTGGGAGTATTGAGGAATGGACGGTAGGAATGACAGAAGGGATGGGGGAATCAGACCCATCAGGTGTAATGAAGCCTGTCCAGTCCTGGTGGTGCTAAGTGTCATTTAAGATGAGATTACAATAGCTTGATATCAAAGTCTGTGCAGTTGCTGTAGCTTAAAAAAAACACAAACATCCCTCCATTCTCCCCCCACCCCCGGCTTTGTCATTAGGAAATACCACTGGAGAGCAAACAAAAGAATGGTGTCTCATTAGTGGCAGATGTCAGGGAACCACATTCTCTACGGCTTTGTTGACACTTTGCTTTCTTAAAAGTAATCACCTTCAGCTATAATGGATTACTCCACCAGGAGGAAAACTAATCCTCCTCTTCAACTGCCAATCAGGGCTGAAGAATGTTCCAAGAATTCCACAAGATGACACTCTTAGCAAAATAAGGGCAGTTTGGGAAATTCTTTGCCTTGGTTGCCTTGTGAGGGAGCAATGATTTACAGGGGTTTCACATTGCTCTGGAACTGTTACTGAGATTTCAGCACCTGCCTCATAACAGCAACTCTGTTTTTTTTCTTCTTTCATTAAGAAATACGCTGTTGACCCACAAACCCAGCAAAGCTGTCCTGGAAGTTATATATGTATCACTAGGGAGTAATTGTTAACTCTTGCTATGTAATAAATGTCTTTTTGGAACAGGCTTTTCTTCCATGAAAAGAAAAGTAGGAAATACACCAACTAAAATGCACTCAAACCTAGAATTCCTTGTATTTCATTTTTAGCTGCTACAGTAGGTAGAAGCCCACTTGGCTGGTTGGATCACCCTGATATTTGTATGAGACCAAAAGGAAGCTGTTCTCAACTCGTGTTTCCTAATGTTAGTTGGCTATAAAGACAAAACCCTGCAAATGTATAACACTCTTTATTTTTCTTCTACAGTACCTAAGAAACATGGATACCACAATAGGCAGATCCACTCATGTGAAGAAAAATGTAGTGATCATGACTTGTTACTCAACCTGTAGAACTGAAGTTTTTCTATCCCGTCTTCCTCGAAGTGCAATCAGGTCCAGGGCAGGATGCCATCATCTTCTCTCACACAAAACCTTGGAAATACTGAATTTGGATGAGGAACTTGCAGAACAGGGTTCTGCTTTAGCCCACAGTGAAAACTGAAATTTAAAAGTCAAGGGCTGCTTTGGTTACTAAAGTTTTGTGTTTGGATGCTCAGTGTAATAATAGTGTGGTTTGAACTGGCAGGCATAAGTGGGAGATAGGAGTTTTTAAAACAGTTTTGTCACTGAAGCACCTTCTGAAATGATCACAAGTAGCCTCCAGGCACCCAAAATTACATGTGATTCCTTTTTACATTTCTTCTCATACCTATTTCCCACATGTATCTTTCGGTTTGCTACTGGGAAAAAAATGGGGCGAAGGAGGAAGAATGACAAAAATATCCATTATTATACCAGAACCTTCTCAAACCCTCCCAACAAGTTCCCTGGTTTTGTTATTTCAATTTTTGTAGAGTTTCAGTTTGAAACCTGAGACACTGGAATACTGATTTTCCTTGCACCAAGAAATTTCTCAATAGGAGAGATATTGATGAAAATTAGCTTCTTCAGTAGAACATCTCATAAAAGATGGTATTAGCTATAAATAACTTTTATAAATTGAATTTTTCAGATTGTATAAAGAGTAAAAATCTCTTACAAACTCAATTCCAATAAAGCGAGTGACACTGCACAGGATTGAACTAAGGCTGAGTTCAATGTGGCATATAAGTCTTTAGAGGACATTATGTAGATCTATACTGTGGGGAAGGAATTTAAGACACTGACAGCTCTTGTGGTAACCTGATGGATCAAAGGTGGTTTAGTTTTTATGTGTTTCAAAAGACTGTTTTGAACAAACATCTTTGTGTTTAGGTACTGAATTGAAGTGTAGGATAGGGAGTATCTTACAGGTGTTTGATAACCCTTGAAAGTGAATTCAGATGAAAGGGTCTGAATTTGTGGTGTTTCAGCTCTTTGTGGTTATTTCAGCTGTGCACAATCTCACTGGGCCTTGCTCTTTCAGTTCACACATTTTCAGGAGGAATTAAGATGTAGAAGACAGCTTGACAGTGAGCTGGAAGCTGTTTGGGGATAGCTTTCCTACTCCACCCCTCATCAAGCTTTTTTCTTGTATCTACTTTCAGAGGGTTATGGTCCTGCCTGACACTTTTTTAAAACTATTGCAATACAAATGACACATCACACCTTTAGTGAAGTCCCTTGCTAAACCCAAGTTTGAAAAATACTCCTTTGCAGTTTACTTAACCTTGCGGGATCTCTTCACTTTGCCATTGGCATAAATAAATAAAATTATTAAGCAATTGATAAGTGGATGTTGGTCTGAAACTTTGACAATACTCTTCAGTTTGTAGAGCTGAGCTGAAAAACTCGTGTATGCCTGAGTCCTCGTGAGAGTTCTAGTGCATCTGAGTAGGCAAACAGTCCTCTGTAAACAGGTTTTCTCATGCTCTTTCCCCATTTCCACTTACAGTGTCTGCAGGAATCAGAACATACAGTACTAGGCAAAAAAAAAAAAAAAAAAAAGGAAAAAAAGGAGGAAAAAAATGGAATAAAGCAATTACAGTTTTTCAAACTGCCAGCAATGCCTGCTTTGAGCTTGTATTTGTTCTGAACTCCAGCTCTGCTTACAATTTTGGGTGTGACACAACCGAGGAAGAGGGGGAGAAACATCAATTGTTTTCTCTGGTGAAGAAGGCAATAGATTTCAAGGGCAAAACCCGGCAAAATTAAACAGAGGCTTCTTAGGCATCACATTAGGGATTAGGTCCTAAATTTAAGAGGCAATCTGCTGATCAATGGTTATATTTGGCTAGCACTGCTTGAGTAGTTTTCAATGGTTGCCTCTGCTTTGTGCTTCATGAAACGAAGCTGCAGCTTTGTAATTTAAAGGCTGCATTTAAAATAACAACCAGTAAACATAAAGTGCTGCAGAAGGAAAGGTTCTTTACGATGCAATTACAACTCATGGAACATTGTTTAAATTGTTCTAAGACTTTTCTTAAAAAAAAAAGCTTATCTTTGCAAAGGAAAAATATTTTTTTCTGTGTGGAAGAAGTTCATGGAAAGGAACACTTCAGCTGTAGTCAGTCACATAGAAAAAGTGGGCATGATGTACAGTATAGCAAGTAGTGGGTTTTCTAACTAACAACAAAGACCTGTTGTCTTAGAAAAGGTCCTTTTTGGAAAGGCCTTTCATTGCACAGCAAGACATTACACGTCTTTTACTTACTAAATGTGCTTTTCAGATTTGATAGTAGCTTGTGCAGTGTTGTGCAGAGGTCAGACTGGTACGTCTTCAGCCTTTGTACTTCAATCTATACCTACACGGTTGGACCAAATTCTACATTTTGAAAGATTTGAGGTTCTGCAGTTCCCTCTGCCTCATCACTGAGGCTGATGCTGGCAGCACCCACTGCAGCACTGGGTGGTGAGCACCTTAAAAACTCTGGTAAGCCACCTCTAGCTAAGATTGTTAAACATAAAGGGATGCATAATCATGCAGGAATCCACACATTTAACTCTAATTTGTTTTTAAGTAAAAATGTGGCCTCCTATTCATCTTATAAAAGGTTAAAAAAAAATGTCGAATTAGAAGTTATTCAGTTGGGCTGAGAGCATGCAGGATGTGTTTCATTTGACTAATTTCTTCTGAATCCAAAACAAAATGGAAAAGCCTGAATGCCGAAATTTGTAGCTCATTCAGTTTTATCTTTGTAATTCTTGCTAGAGACTTCCTCTTAGATAATCAGCCTTGCACTTTACTGAAGTTTATGATGATGTTATTCCCAAGCAGCAGGTTTTGTCTGTATAACACCATCAGAAACATGTGGGCCAGACCCTGGCACCCACAAAAAGCCTCTGACTACTCTGGCCTTCCACCTAAGCCTAATAATATGGAGATGACTATCAATTGCAAGGCTTTAGATGGCAAATTAAAGGGTGAAACCCCAGATTAGTTTTTATCTATAGCGGTGGTAAATCAGAACTATATAAAGTAGTATCTGTCACACTGCACTGCCTTACGTTACAGTAATGATTGTGATACATACTAAATGCTATTCAAACACTGTTTGTAATGTTATAGTAAATTAATTTTACGTAAAATTAGAAAATGTTGGGAAATATTTTGCTTTATCACATGAAAAATGAGAGTGCATTTAAATCATAGTTGGTGCATACGTAAAGTTAAGGATGAAAGTTAAAAATTTACACTTAATTTTAGCATTTTCTCACCTTGCAGTAGAATCTTTTAGTATAGTTTCAAAAATGTTTATGTTCATACAGTGGCTTGAGCATTTTATTTTCCTGTATGATATCTGAATTCTCAATTTGAACACATACTGTGTGTGTTGCAATACAGCTACAAGAGGTTTGTATTTTACCAGCACTGTATTCCAGAATATACTCTCCCTCCTAAAATAAAACTAAGCAGAGGTAGTAACGTGTGTATCCACATCTCTGTAATTGGTTTCTTCCTTTCAAAAAGCATTTGTGGAAAAATCATTTCACTGGTACGCTGAAGGAAATGACGAGTGCAGGCAGTTGTGTTCAAAAGGAAACAATGAACGAGGAGTGTAAGGAAAATAATAAAAGTCCATATGGGTAACCATTGCAGCTCTTTCAGTCCTACAGCGGGCAAGTCAGTCCAAGGCCCCTGTCTGGTGGCTGTGCATTGCTCACAATAAAGCAGCAGGGATGTGTTCTGGTGATATAAATGCTCAGCATTATATACATAATCTCAGATTAGGTCTGAGAACTGGTGGTAGCAAACCAGCCGAGTGTGGTTGGTAGGACTGATAACCAGATGCTGCTTTGTTCTGATTCCCTCTCACAGCCAGATGAGTTTGTTAATCTGTGTTGCTGTGTAGCCATAGAGGCACCAGAGCTGGCACAACAAATGGCCCAGAGCAAGGAGGGAGCACTGGGATGGACCCCTGATGACAGCCCAGACCAGGAGCCTGCCTGGTGATGAATGGTTGCAGATGGGAATCTAAATATTTGGAAGGCTGATATGAAGTTAGAGGAGAAAGAAATGTGGCCTTCATCATCTACCATAAACAAATGAGCTGTTCCTGTTGTCCTTAAAATACTGTGGCTGTTTTTCAGTGTAGACCAACCAATCAGGTGGATTGTGTCCAGAAATGGCAAAAGAGCTGTATAAAATTCTGCTCTTTTAAACATCAAGAGAGCATAAACAAACCATTGCTTTTCACTAGGGACTCATTCTCAGGTAAATCAATAATTGTTAAAAACATCAGTATCCCCAAATATTACTTCACCTGTAGTATAGTTTAGAATTGAATAATTCCTTTTCTGGGATTTATGAATTATTCATTAATATCAGCTACTGCACTTCAAAGGTCACCCAAAAGTTAATGTATTATTCTGCTATTATATTCTGCTTGCTCATCTCAGCATATTTTTTTTGTGAGTCAAGAGAAGCAGGGAATGCATGTCATAATCAACTCTGACTCCAGGAGCCAGCATGTAGGTAGAGCACAGTGAGGAGAATCACCCTGTAGAAACAGCATAGAAAATCACAGTTGTTATCACAGCTGATAGAAGAGAAGAGCAGTGCAAGCATCATAATGTAGCAAATTGACAATAAACTTTTCAGGTGCTTCTGAGTCCTTGATCAGAACAACCAGTTACATACCTGTTTTTATTGCCCTTTTAAAAAATGAAATTAGGTACAATCTATTTATTTACCATCCCCAGGAAGGGTAGTGTAGCCTGTGTAAGAGCTATGTCATCTTCCCTATACTTTTTTTAGAGCCTCACTCTCTCTGCAGTTGAGAAGCGGAACTTCTCCATGCCTCACTTCTGACTCTATCAGTTGGGATGACAAAAGCAGTGCCTTTGAAAATGCAAACAAACAAATAAACTGGTCTATTCAATCAAGCACTATTGAATCATGGTTTCCCAGACTTATTTCATCCTTTTGCAACACTTCGTGAAACTTACCTCAAATCTTGTTAAAATCAGTGCAGCTACACTACATAATTCATCCATTTCTTCAGAAAACCAAGTTAAAATCATGCAGTCACCTTCTTTAGGCCACAGAATTGGAGAATGCTTTGTAGGTACAGTGTTAGTTTTGTGCAGTTTGGCCTCTAACAAGGAAGACTTGTGAGGAATTTTTTTATCCTTCTTGCATTCACTTGCCCTTAGCTGCAACAGCCTAGCTCCATGTTGTTCAATAGCATGCCTGAGAACTGTTCTATCTCCTTTTGCAGTCAATCTGGACAGTCAAAAGTGCTGTCACTCACTGATAGCACCTTCCCCAGTACCTGAGCTGGGGACTACTGGGGCTGTACATGGGGCTATACATTAGTCAATAACAACCAGATGAAGAAAGAAGATACACATGCTGAAAAGCCAGAGTGTTTTACTGTGTGGCTGCTGCTGCCAATAGGGATTTTGCAGGGGTTTGGAACTGCTATGTGCCAGTATCAAAGGCCTCTGGATATTCTTTTCTTGATCCCCTGTTTTTTGAGTACTTGCTATCCCAACTACCACAGTGTGCTCAGGTAGCAAGCCACAGGTGGCAAATAGGACTGGCATGTGTGTCATACAGTAACCACAGGTCTAAGAATGGTTCAATGGACAGAACTACATTTTATGTAAGCACGAAAACAACCCTCAAGTGCAGGTCTTTACAGAAGATAGTTAATCCTATTTCTGGATGGCTTTCTGCTTCACAAGCTGTCCTGTTGTAGAAGGCTCCATGTGTCTTCCTGACAGCTAAGGCTGCATTGATGACTGCTTGTCCAAAGTATGAAATGGGCCAAAATAGCCCCGTCTTGCCTGAGTGAGTCGTAGACTATTATTTTTTCCATGACCATCTCTTCACAATGTGAGCTGAAAATAATCCAATTAGGGGATGGGAAGTTTTGTGGGCAGGCTTCAGGAGCAAGGTGATTTGTTGTTATGAAGTAAATATGGTTAAAAAATTAACAAAACAGAAAGATAACACAGGGTGATATTTAGATTTCTTCCAAGCTGTCTCTCTCTTTACACATGCCTGTTTTTCAGTGGTGGGGTCACACTAAAGCCTCCTACCTGCTCATTTTTTTGTTCTCTTGGGGCTATCAGTGCAAGTGCTCATGAAGCCACGAGATTAAGTAATCAGGGAATATATCCAGGCCAAAAATACTGTTTTCTGGTTTTTGTTTGTTTGGTTTTTTTTAAGGGTGATTTCCAGCTTGACTCACTCATTGCCTCAGTTCATTCATAGGGTCCCAGAAGGGGTGGTACCAGCACAACCTGTGCTGGGTGGGAGGGAGGGGAGGAACCTCTGCCAGTGCCAAGGGAAACACCCGTGCAACCCATTGGCTTCCCCCCACTCTGCCCAGAGGTGCCAAAATCCCAGAAGGGTGTGAGGGCCAGTGGGAGTCCTTCAAAGGAAACACACCCACAGACACTGCTCCTCTGCTGCAGCGTGCACTGCATTCCAGAACATTCCACTCTCTCAGCCAGCAGCTGACTGGGGGAGTGTTTTTTAAAGCTGAAGTTCAGCACAGAGCCCTATAGCCAGAACCAAATGCTTCCCTGAACACTGAGTGCTATACATGGCAGTTGTTCATGGCAGCTACATTTTTAAGCATTTGCAGGCTTAATATAGTAAGCATAATGTAAACATGCATCACTCTTTTGGCTCAGCATTCATTCATGACTGCTCTCATTGCAATTGTAGAGCTGCAAAGTGGTGCCTGGTTTTCTCTTACAGACACCTCTGGAGTAATTTCCTTAGGAAGTAAGCTCACTCTCCCCCATGGAAAGGCTTTCAGAAAACGGGGGAAATCCTTTCAGTGCCAGCCACTGAAGACTGGGCTGGAGAGCATGCGCTTTTTTATTTATTTATTTTAAACACCAAAGTATTTCTGTGTAACAACTTGTCAGCTAATGAGTTCTTTTTAAACATGGCTCCTAAACAGTGTACACAGTATTGTTTTACTAATAGTCTCCAATTAATAGGCACTATAAAAATATAAACAGCAGGAATGGAAAAATCATTAGAAGAGTGGCTTTTGGCTTCTTTCATTCAGGCAAAATAAATGGGTTATATTGCTGCTGTTATTACTGATACGAGACATAAAGCAGATTAAAACAACATATGTTTTCAATACTAAACTCTGACTTGAGATGTACATGGATGCAGGCTCAAAACAGGGAAAATATATTGCTGTCAGTTTGCAAAAAAGGCTGCTCATTCAACAACCCTCTCCCTGTACACCACAAAAACCAGGAGACACCACGCCCCAAGGATTGTGCAAACCACGATCAGGGAGCTTCAGGAGAGGTGCAGCTTAAGTTGTGAAGATTGGAATAGTCATTCCATTCCACGAAATATTTTGGCTCCATCTCTGCCATCTATTTAAATAACCTTTTTCCTCAAAGCAGGAGCACCCAGTGCTGTGCCTCCTGAAGAGCCCGTGTTTACACAGTGATGTGTATCCGCAGTTTCCAGGGAAGGTGAATGTCTCATTCAGCCCAGCACTGGTACCTCAGCTACAGAGCCACTTACACACCAGCTGCACTGCTCAGGGTGTTTGTCAGACCAGTGTAGCCTGGAAATGGGTTATTAAGCACACTGGTGTCTTTCATGACAGCTTCAAGATCTCTGGGACACAGTGAGGGGGTTTGGGATGTAGCAAACCCGCAGAATGCCAGCTCATATATCCAGTAATGCTGATGGGAAGTCTGACAGAGGTACTGCAGCTGAAAGCATGCTGACATTGGGTGTGATTTGGCAACCATGTGTGATTCAAAGGATTTGTCTCGAAGAAGCAGCTTCAAAAGAGTGACTTTGGGACAATATTATTCTGAGTTTTAAAACAATAGTAGAGCCAGTAAATTCAGGACAATACAAATAACACATGACCAAATGTGTCATATTCCTGCCCTCCCTTAAAAAATGCTTGCAAGCTTTATGACAAGGAAACTACCTGGAAAAACTGCTTCATTGAACATTGCTAACTATTGCCCAGCCTGTTAGCAAGACCTGACCTGGATTCAGAGGTTATTTCCAAAGGAAAAGATGAGAAGACATAATGTAATTTGCTGTCAGAATAACACATAACAGGGGAAGAGCTCTCCTGTCATTGCCTCATCCCACAGATAAACTGCTTGGATACCAATGGCAAGGGTGGTAGAAGAAAGGGTAGAGGCAATGGCCATTTCTCCTTTAGCAAGAGCTATCTACACTATTATTATAAGCTATTCTGGGGCTTGAAAGTCTTCCAGCCCTGCTGATGTCTAATCTCTTGTCCATGATCATTTCTTGGTGCCTATTTCTCTTTAGCACTCTGTTGTTGCCTATCTTACACTGGGCACCCATAAAATAAAGCCCACTGAAAGTTTGCAGATGGGTTAAAACAGTAACAAAAAAAGTTTTCTTCAACAAGGATCAGTATCTTTTCCAGCCCTAAGTTTGCTGCCTCCTGAATTCATTAGAGAGGTGTATCTTCATTGCTGTAACTGGAATCTGTGAGCCAAGCCCATGAAGGTGTGTGTGCATAACTGTGGCTTCAATAAACGGAGTTTAAGGTTTCTCACACCAAGGCATCCTCTCAACAGGCAAACCAGCCAGTGGCTGTGTCCCTTTGAGTCTGCACACACCTTCCAGCCACGTTTTGCATCTGCCATTTTTAATGGGGACAAAATGGAAAAGGTGACCTTCATAATCCCTTTTTACCTGCTTGCAGCCACACAGGTCAGCAAGCTGTGTAGTTCATGGCTTTGTAGCAGTGCATTAGGCACATATCTAAATTGCAATTAGAAAAAATAACTTAGAAGGAAAGAATCCTAGCAGTGATTCCTTTTATCCATGGAAAGGTGTTTTTAAGCGAAGAAAATCAATATTATGTTTAAACATCTTGAATTTTCAAGACTAAAAAAATGCATGTACTGTGAAGTAGCACAGGTTTACATTCCTAAAATTTACAAAGTTTATATAGTAAGTTTTATTTAACTGCATTTGCAGTCACAGATATTTTAACCCAAGTTATCAGGCCACAGTCTAGCTTTGACACTGCAAACTGAATAAAATATAGATGGCATTTATGTAAGTACCTAGATAAATATATGTATATGAAAAAGTAATAACATTAAAGACAAAATACTGCCCTCAAAAAATTAATTATTGAAATGTAAAACCAATAAATACTTGAATATGTAATATGACCCATAACTATCTTTTGAAGCTTAAACATTATAAACACCTATTTTTAACTACTCAATTTATAAACATTTATTGATTAAATTAGTGAATTAATTACTTTTCCTGTTGTGTTTTTCAAGATTCTGATTTATAGAAATATGTTTCTTTGCAAGCCTCTACACTCTTAACTAGAATGAAAAAATATGGTACCATTTTAAAATAATGAACTACAGTGAGGAAGTTACTTGTACAACAGCAGCATTTCAGTGTGAAACTGCCAACACATTTACTGCCTAATGCCTATATTTAATTAAACCAGTCTGGGAGCATAACAGAGAATGCAACGTCTATGCTTTTGAAGATGGTCCAGTGTGCATTCCACATGGACTCTGTGTGTGGTCTTTTCATGGTCAGAAAACAATATTCTTCTCATGTCCCATGTTTTCTGTGGTAATCTTAGTTAGCTGTGTACTCCATCCAAATGCTGAACAGTCATTCTCTTGCAGATTCACAATGAAACCCTCCAGTGTCCAGCCCTGCACATAATATATGCTTTACTCCTGGTATTTGGGGTAACTGACTGTGAAAGCTCTGTAGATGAGCTTGTCATATCCACCTTTTAACATTAGTTGTTTTATTTTGGTTTGGGGGGAAAAGTGGAGCTAGTAATGATTTATATTTTTTTATATATGCTCTAAACCCCATATTTATGCTAAGCTATAATGATTCGCTCCTTAGCTCTTTCAGTTTGGTTGTGAAAACACTGGTTATGAGAAGAGCCAAAGAGGGCTGACAGGAGGTTCTGCACCACCAAAGTAGGGTTTGAAGAGTTTAAGCACATTGCTAAGCCAGGCAAAATTTTCCAGAGTACTTATGAACCAGAAAATCTGAAAAGAAGATGGGGAACTCATAAGCAATACCATTTTTATTATCATCTTTCCTATCCATTTGTTTCTTGAGATGTTAAGTTCAGATCTTTGATGTCTGTGTATTGTAAGATTTCACAGTATCTTCAGATGATCCGTAAGGTTTCAGTGGAAGGTGCCTTGGTCAGGTAGGGCACCTCAATTTAATACATACTACACCCCCTCTTCGATGGAGGATTTAATTTATTTTAAAAAAGAATGCAAGGAAGTTACAAGCAGAAGTGGCTTTTCCCAGAGTGTGGAACACAAGCTGACAGCTGTGTGGTTCTGACTCCCCATTTTACACCAGCCTGGCCAACACCCTGCTTTCAGCCCTTACACAGAGGGAAAAGGGTGGAAGAATGGAAAGATATTTGAAGATGCAGCTCTGGCCTTTCTGGACAGTCAAGACAGAGAGTGATAGCTGGCTATTCATAACTCTGGAGAGTGGTTCATCACTGATTCATACAAGCTGTTCCCTTCAATGAAACAGGAAGGAACCAGTACAATAGAGGTTTTACAGAGTGAAGAAACAGGGAAGGACTTAGCATCACAAGGCAATAAATTGCTGTTATTATGAGAGATGTTATGAAACAGTTTGTGGTTCTAAGATTAATTTTAGTTCAAGTTTCAACTTCAGAACAGTTGCCAGTTGCTGACTCTCAAACCATCCTTCTCTCAGTCACAAAATGGGGAACTAGCAGAGCACAAAAACCCCTTCTAAAAAAGCTGCTCTGCACCCAGTTACCTCACTGAGACTCAGGGGTACACTCTGCAAAAGCTTTCAAGACTTCTTGAACCAATTCTGGACACCAAATATTCCAGATATATATGGGATTTTTTCATAGTTTACAGTTCATTCCCAGTTCAACATGAAAAGTGCATAGTATGCAGCTCCTTCTACTACTTTCATGGCAGATGGTCAGGTTAGGCTAGTCTTCCAGTCATCTGAAAAAACATCTGCTGTGACAACACAGGAAAATCGTAATGTGTATTTTTGTATTAGGTCTTCAGCTATAGTCCTAATTATAGCTGTGTTGTGAGTGAATCTAGTACCGATACACTTGTCCACTCTCACATGACAAAAAAGGCAGGTAAACTGCCTTAGAATGATGTTGAAAGATATTTCTGACCACACCAAACCACCAATACATTCACATGCATTTTTAGAAATATGGGACAATTGTGAATTTAATTTCTCATCCAAACTTAAAAAATTAGCAACACAAAGTATAGTAAAAGTATAACCTAAAAGTGTTATAAAGATTTTGGTTGATATGATGAAATTCCCTCTGTCCCTAATTGCAGTCTTAGTCTTGGCCCTTTTTAGTTCATCTGTCCTATTAGGCAGAAGTAATTTTTTGGTGTCAATGGCAGTTTATGTATATTATGCCTTGGTAATGCTTTCCAGCCGTTTTGGTAGCAAAAGCAAGCTACAGTTAAATGTTGCAGCAGCCTTAAATGACTACTACATAATTGCAATCATGGCTGTTTCATCTTGTAACTGTTCCACTTCTTTTGTCCCTCCTCCAAACTATTTTTGGTAGGGGAACAATAGAATGAGCCATTCTCCATAGGCAGCATTTTGTTGCCAGAGCGAAACAGTCTGAGGGGTAACATTCTTGCCAGGTAAATGTGCTTGTGGCTACACAGAGGGAGGAACGAACGGGATGAAGTTGTGAGCCTCAATATCTTGTTTGCTGACTGCCAGCAAGTTACAGGGAGGTCAGGCAGGAAGTAAAATACGATTTGGTGCAAATGACTGTACCCTGAACTCAGACCCACAAGTCCAGAGAAGCAGGCAGGTGGTATGTAATTATAATCATGGCACAGGGAAAATTAGGAGGAATTACTTTTTTTGTGTCTATGTGCATTCTTGATATGAGATGAGGGAGCAGACAGTGACAGTTCACAGGAATGCATTCACAGGCTGCTTGAGAGGAGAAAGGGGAGAAACCCAGAGCAGTCAGTACTTGCAGAGGACCAAATCTTCATCTATACCCATTACATCTCACCTCAGAAAGAGAGCCAGTGGGTAACACAAAGGCTGTAATCTGCTGAATAACCATGGTAAGCTCTGTTACCATCCTGTAGGTCCTGGGTGTCATGGTTTAGGAATGGTATTCCCAAATTTAGTGCTCCCACTAGAAAGAAAACCACGAGCTGCTCCCCTCCCTGATCTGGTGAGACAAGAAAGGCAGAGATTACGAGTTGAGATAAGAACGATTTACTGGAAACAGCAATCAGAAAAGAAAACGATCAGTATCAGCAAAAATACTAATAACAAAAGTGTACAAAGAGAGGGTGATTTATAAACAAAATGCTCACCAAGCCCGGGACAACTGAAAACAGTGGCAGATGCACCCTGTGCCTGCCACGCTTTTTTGCCCACCTTCTTCCCGGAAAAGAGTCCTTTACTTCCACCCCCAGCGATGACGTGAGAGGTACAGAACGACACACGAGACACGCCCACACGGCTCTAGGCTCAGCCCCTCATGGCTACTGCAAAAAATTAACTCTGCCCTGGCCAAAACCTCTTCCTTGGGCCACATCCTTGTGGCAGGGCAGGTGGGATCCCTCGGTGCTGCTCAGATCGCTCTCCTCCAAACCCCGGGAATCACAGAGGTGAACTAGGGCAGCTTTCTGCACAGGGTTTTCCTTCCAGAGAAAGCCAGCGAGTGAGTGCTGCGTGGTAGCGGTGCGCTCACATCCCAAAGCGATGCGGCACTGGGAGGCAAACGGGAGGTGTGGTGTGCTCAGGAACGTCTGCCTCACCTGCTTCACACTGCGTACAGCCATTACACATTTCAAGTTCTTAGGACAATTTTTGCACAGAAAAACATAAAAGACTCTCCTCCCTCCCCCTTCAGTAGAAAAAACACGGTATAAACCAAGAGCCAAATCCTCACTCCCGTTATAGAGGAGCCTGTTCAAAGCTCGGCAGCTGAATTTTGCTTGTCTCAGAAGCAATTCAGAATACACGTTACAGTTGCAAAATCACGGCAGATCTACCCTTTCTACCTGGTATTCTCTACACTGCATGTGCATTGTCTATATGTAATTAGGGAGTGGTTTGGTAACTGAGTTTGCACAGATGATAAGGCATCCATCAGCACAGTATTAAGATCATGTTATAAGGCTCTGGGGAAAGGACCAGCTTATAAATGAGTGTTTATATAATGTCCTGCACAATGGGAAACCAAATATCTTTGAATTCCTAGATGCCATCAAAACATGTCTGTAAGTGTGTATATATTTCACAAACATCATTTATGCATTATACAAAGACTGAAACACTAAGTAAAAGCCAGATGTCTTGCCCCTACTTACTTAGGGTGGGAGTTTTGAAGAGTACTGTGTCTCTTTCTGAGATTTTATTCAAAAGGAATAATTTATTAGACAATGGATATATGAGAGCAAATTTTCTGGAATAAGAGAGCTGGCTTTGAATGACATTGTTTTTCTGCCTATAGCTATGCTTGGGGCAAGGGTAGGGTCTCCAGATCTACTGTAAGGCTTGCAGAAAACCCTTTAGTCAAGAATCCGTGTGTATTTATAAACTGACCATCATAAATTTCAGTTCAAGATGGAACAACTTTCTTTGTAAGTCCTTCAGACAACATCTGGGTGTATCTGTGATGCCAATACAACTTATGTGGAGTCATGAGAGAAGGGAAGGTTAGTTCATCACAGCCTCTCAATGCACTTTGCTGGTTGACTGGATATCATTGGATTCAGGCTTTTGAGAGCTAGGTCTGTGATCTGATCCTAAGGGACTACAGATTAAGTATCAAAGATGAATGATATATACAATAAACATAATAAAGTCTTTTCTTGTGGAAGTGGTGATTTGAATGGGAAGCCCTGAGGCATTAATAAAGGCAACAGCAAACATACAGTAAAATTGCTTTGACTATACAGACTCTTAAGAACAACAAAGAAATTGTTTCTCTTCCTATTTGATATATATGTATATATGTTTGTGTATTCTAGATGTGAATATGCAAAACATGTATGTATGTGTCTTTCAGCCTTTCAGCAAACCACATCTCTCTTCTTTGGGCCAGTTTCCTCACTCTGTAGCAGCTCAGTGTCTGATGTTATAACAGGGGGATGCTGTGCTGGGGGTCAGAATGACCAGTGTTCAACAAAGACTGTCCCCACCGGCTCTTTCCCCCATCCTAAATTGGAACACATTATGTGAGGGGCCACCCTGGTTTTATTGAGCTCAAAACCACCACAGGCACTGAAAGTGATTCTGGAGCTGTGAGCATAAACCTGCTTTGTTGGGTATGTGTGTGTTTCAGCATGTCATCTTTTGGGATAATCATCCAAATGTGGTGCCCACGGAGATGTGGCTGATTCAATCCTTGTGCTCCCAGGTGGTCAGCCTGTAATTTAAAGATTCACTGGCCTCATGAAGATAGCCACAAATGGAACAGTAACCATAATTACAAGAGGCTGTTCTACTGATCCATGGTTAACAAATGTTAGTTAAAAGATAAATAAGCCTTATGCAAGCATTTCCTGGCGGTGTATGAACCTTGTGTTTTCATTTGTTCTGGCTTCCCCCTTTTTTAGAGAGGGAATTCAAAATGAAAAAGATTTTGTAACCTAATTTTGTTTCAACTCCTGGAAATAGGAGAATGTCTTTGAAGTTGAAATATCTTTAAAAAAACCCCCAAATATTACTTCTTCTTTATGTCTCTGAGAAACAGTACAGTTCTTTTCCACACTGAATTTCTCTTGCCTCCGTTTTTTGTTCTATTTTTCATCTTATCTCTTATCTGTAGCTTTATAGAAGAGAACAAGAGGCTTTTAGAATTTAACAACAAAAAAGAAAAAATGTTGGAGGACTCATTTTCCTTTGTAAAAAATGCAAGTATTTGCTGTATTTTCAGTACATTTATCACATTCATTCTTGATACTTTTTCTACAGAATACTGTTTTAGTGGTTCTAAGTAACAGTTCTTCAAGATAGAATTGCATCCATTTTCTTTCAGGTGACAAACTGCTGTCTGGCAGTGCTGCAACTAAAGCAGGCCTGATTACACAGCAGTAAAAGAATATAGGCATTGTATCACAACTGCAGGCTAGTAACCCAGCTCTGCTGTAACCTACTTACTGGTAAAAATCTTTACATAACTCTTCAAAGTAGATTAAAGAATTAAGATTTATTCTCTTAATTTTTACATTGCTTAATGTAACTTTGGATGGTCTCATTATCCATATAAATGTATAATCCTCTCCTGAATCCTGCTAAGCTCTTGGCCTCACACACAATTGGTATTCTGCCATGTCCGAGCATTGCTCATACCATCAAGGAACTATGCAGTTGTGCAGGAGGGATGGAGAAGCAAAGATTTTGCCCCTAAAAAGCATCTGAAAGCAAATAAAGAGGTGCAATTTACTGAAACTAGTCAGTTGTTTAGGTCTTCTCTCTTAAAGTTATAAACATTTTAGAATGTTGATATAAACTGTATACACTAGAGATGAGTCTAGTCAACATACTCTGTTTATTCTTAACACAGAGAGATACTTTCTTCATAGAAGACTATAGGGAAAGGTCATATCTCACTAGATGAGATGCTATAGGTGGAAAATACAGACAAAGCCTTATGGGGCAGTACTCCTCCAACAAGTCTGAGAAGAAGCAGGAAAGTCTATCCCAACCACGAGTTAGTGTAATTGCTTTTAGTTAACTGTGGTAATGCTGCTTAATTAGAACTCTTGAGCAAGAAAGGCTGTCAATGACACTGAGCAAGAGACGCTTGAGGTAAACACAGCCAGAAAATAGGACAGTAGAGAGATATGTTGGAATGGAGGAAAAAAATGTGCTAATGCTTGTGCAATGGGGAAAGAGAAACAGGAAGATTGTGAAGTGCCACAAAATCAGTACCTCTGTTGCATAGCTACCATTTTCCAGAAAAACTGAGAATACCTTCTTTAAGTGACTAGAGTGGAATTATGACTATGAAAAATGTTATCTTAATTGTATGTGGTTATTTTCTTTCACTTTTATTCATCTTGGTTGAACACTGTACTTCATCCACCTCCTTTCCATCAGGTCACTGGAAGGAACTGGATCATATTTTCACCTTAATTGATCTGGGAACCACGTGGATTGTGATATGTCTGCATGTTTTATTTGGGTAATAGGTGTGATATATTTCTCTGGAAATGAGTGCTTGCCATGTGAAGTTGGTCTTTAGGCTGTGGCAGCAGATACCTTGCAAGTTCTTCTTGAAACAAATGCAGTGGTATTTGAGAGCTTACCTGCACACTGTGAATTTCAGAGACATTTGTTCATTTATGGAAATAAATATTGGCCTGTGAAATTTGTCTGTTCCTCTACCTTACTTTCAGTGTTGTTTTTGAACTTTATATGAAAGAGTGGTCAAAGGCACATTTACTGTTCTGGTGAAGGGACACTTTGAGATTGGGCAAAAGAATTTTAAAAACAAAAAGATGCTGGCAAACCACTCCCTCTCCTGTCCATCTCTGAGACATAAAAGGTGGGATCCAACACTCATGAAGGAAATAACTTCTTCTCTGGACTGGTCAGAACAGATATTACAATTTGAAGATAAAATAGCATATGTTCTGTGTGATCAATAGCAGGGCATAAGGTTTTCCATCCATTTCCTTCTCGCCCATATTAAAAATGGGGAATTACTTAGAAGGGCTTAAGAGAGTTTAAAAAAGTACTTAGAAATACTACGGGAAACGTTCTAGGGGTAAGGTTGATGTCATTCTAGAACAGATTAAAATAAGCACTCAGCTGGCTTTATAGCATTGGAGAGGCAAAATTAATCCTAAGGAGATAGTCTAAACAATATTTTGAGTTGCCTAATAAATATACAATATGTAAAGTACTGAATTACAAGTTGAGAATTTTTCAACCTTTGTGAAAATTGTATGTAAAGTTGACTGTTATTAGGATGGTATTTGCAGACCCTAGTTACATTCCCAGGCAGAAGCTCCATAGCTGCAATAATGCTGATTTAACCATTGAGCAAGAATACAGTTCAACTCCTTCTTGAAATATGAGAAAGTCAGATAGGCACATGTAGGTGTCAGTCTAATTGCACTTGGAAATTGAGCTTACAGAGGTCTTACTGTTGTAATTTAAATCTGTCTATAAACAACACATAAAATTTATTTCTGATGTGACTGAATTGACAGAAAAGGACAAAAATAATTTCTGTTTTTAAAATAATTTTGACAACCATTAAAAAAAAAAAGTTGAATAGATACAATGAACACATCAAAAGTGTATAAACTAATATAGTGGCTAATCTTTATTACAGATTTTTAACAATCTGTTTTGCTCAGACACTCTCTATTTGGTCATGTGGGATTTTTCTGGTGAGCGGGGTAGTTGCAGGGAAATACTTGGCCATGCTGAGTGTTTACAGGGGTGAACTTAGGGCTTTGCTGAAAGACTAGCTATTTATTTTAGGGTTTTCATAAGCATTTGCAGTGATATAGCCAGGTTTGAGGTGCAGATGTCAAAGTGTGTAATCCTTGGGCTGTTCTGTACACACACATATCCACACACCCACACGCACCTGTCTGTGAGTTCTGCACTCGAGTGCACAAGAGTCATACAAGGCTTGTATGACAACCTCCTTCAAGCATCCTTCATATGAAGCTCAATACATTGTTCCCAGTTAAATGAGCAGGAATATGCAGTAAAGTTCTGAATATGAATAAATCAAGATATTTCTGACTGCAATATGTTTCGGCCAAAATAACAAACGTACTTCTTCTTTTTGTGAACAATGGTAATTCATAATTTTGAAAACTGTAAGACCCTCTACATTCCTGATGCTCAACCTCTCTGTCTTATGAATTGGTTTTTGAATGCCTCATCTGTCATTGTTTAGATTGTGTCTTCCAGGCTCTGTTCTACTCTTTTATTAATTCATGTCCATCAGCACAGATGAGATTGCAGAGGTACTGTGGCAGGTACTTCATTCCTAGTTATTCTAGTTAAACTAGAAGTTTTTCTAGTTATTCTATTATGCTGTACTGAGCATAATACTAACACTGATTTAACACTGAGTCTCCTAGCTATTAATTGCCTTCAAAAACTCAAACTGTATTCTTAAAGCAGTTTGGCAGTAATTTAACTGAGAAAGGGAAAGGGGACACCAAAACCCCCATAATATTCCCACAAAGAAACTCAGATTCTTCACAAAGTCAGAACTAGAGAGGTACTTCAGGGAATTTCTGGTTTGTGTGTCTTACCCTCAGAATAAGTTTTTAGAGGATAGGGGGTTGTTAAGGATTTAATGAATTACCTTTGACATGGAATGATGTGAATTTCACTTAACATTTCAAAAAGAAATGCACCTGTTAGTCTAATTTTACCTATGGAATGTCATAACACAATGATATATATCTGAAAAGTATGTTCTTTGACCCAGATTGTACATATCTATGGTTCAAGAGATGGAATCTTCTGTTTTTGATTCACCATTCATTAATCCATGTTTAAAAGATATTGCTTTGAGACCATGAGGGACTTGGGCAGAAGAAATCCACAAACTGCTCCAATGAAGATGTTAATAACAGGCAATTTTTAGATTATTATTGCTCGATCCATGTAAAACCCATATAATGTTTAGTGGTTTTAAAAGGCTAGAGGTGTTCACATAAGGAATAGTCAGTACTTCAGGATAATTTTTATACATTCCAAACTGTAATACCCTTGCCTCTATTATTAGTTTGTAGTTATGAGTAAGTTTTAACTTTTGCATATTTAAAAAAGATCATTAAAGACATAATTACAAATTACACATTTGCTTCTAAAATTGTTCGGTTCATCTGCACTATAAGTTCAGACAAGAAAAGTGTGATGTATATTTTGGGTCCTTTCCTTCTTGAAAGAATAAATTGAATGCACACTACTCAAGAAAAAAATCTTTTGGTCACATTTCAAGGAGAATTCATGAATATGTACATATGTTGATTTATTTTTATTTGGAAGTATTTCAAGCTGATCACATTTAAAAGTAGAATCAGTCACAAAAATGCCAGCCATTAATCACTCTTTAGAGGCATAGATTGTAATAAAAAGTGTGGTGATCTGACCAGATGCCATCTTGGGGGAGATTGTGGCACCAACTGGTATTTAAAAGACACAATCTATCCAAAAGGAAGTAGGATTTCAGAAGGTAAAAGCCTCAGAAGTTTGCTGTTTGTGACATACAGGGAAGGATATAAATAAATTGAGGCTAAGTAGAGCAAACAATTGCAAATGAAGCTTATTCCCACTCAGAGATGCAAAATTTCATGGTTTCCATTTTTAAAGGATGCTTCTGAAACGACCTGTTGACGTGGGTGTCCAGACGGATGTCAGACCTACCACCACTGAGTTAAAGAAAATGCTGATGCCCAGGTCAGGTCTTTGCCTTGGCCTGTCTTTTTGCCATGGCTGTAAGACCCTTGTGAAGGGTCCATGGGCTCATGTCCCATCCTGACCTGGTTCTGTGACAAGAATTTCTCACAGGGAGCAGAAGTGAACCCTGTGTTGTAATGTCCTGTTTTAACTTTCTCATAGGCAAGAGTGGTGGAACTCCCTGCTCAGCCACCCCAGTTTGCCAGCGAACTTTAGCTTTGTTTTATCTACCCCAAAGGCTTTTCAATCCACAATAACCATGTCAGCACAGTTCTGCTGTGCACAGGCTGCTCTTAATGGTGGCGGCAGGTTTACCTGTTGAGTGCAGTGGTTTCCTTAGGCAGCTTAATTATGCTGAAAATGCACTTACTAAATTAGGAGAAATATTTTTTGGAATGACTTGTAGGAAAATATAGAAAGTTTTGTAAAATGAACCATATTAACTATATGCAACAGCATTTTTTTTTTAAATTCCATTGTTACTTCTTTATATTGTATCTTTAAACTTCAGTGTGATCCTCTCTCCTTTTATAGTCCAGCCTTAGTATTAGTTAGGTAATGGGATTTATGATTTTGTTTACATCAGTTGCCATGGAGATCCACCATAAAAGATCAGTTGCTTGGCAACTGGGTATTGTGGAGCTGCAATGGAGGAAGGAATTTTTTGTCTCTCTGAAGCGACGGCTTAAGGAATAATGAAAACTTCTGCTCATACTTCTCATGAATACTTTATTTTCAAGGTCAACCAAATGTTTTTTCAGTAAAGACTAATGCACTTTTCTTCAAAAGATGCACCGTAAAATGTTTCTCAAAGATTATCCTGTCTCAGAGTGAAGGACAACCAGCTTAAGAAGTTTTTATTCTCCTCATGCTGTTGCAATATAAGGGTTAGAGTAACTGTGAGGCAGCCATAATGAAGCAGGTCTCTTATTTCCTACATTCATTAACAAATCAACTACTGGACGTTCAAAGCTATCTCTGATCCCAGAAATGCAGTCATTTTTCCTCACTGAATTAATATCTCGATTTATGTCACTGTAGATCTATCATTCCATTATATAATCTTTTTATCCAATGTTTAACTTGTAGTGTAATTTAAAACTGAGAACCTATGATCTTATTATTCAAACATATAGGCAAACTTAAGGGAAAATATGTTAAAATAGAGTTTTGCAATATTGACTTGCAGTTTAAACGTTTCATATATATTTGAGTATACATGGTATCAGTGTGTCTCACTTTGTATAAGACGTGTATGCTTTATATCCTTGTAATTATGAAATCAGCTTTGGGTGAGGTAATTGTTAGATAAAATTAAGCTTGTGCTTATTCTGAAACTCAGGTTTTGAGGTCTTTAGAAATAATTATCTGCCTATCATCTTTTATGATATAACTATTTTTAAATGAGCTTCTTTCTTGGAATTGTCTGCTTATTGTGAGATTGTTTTCTCTTTAACATTACACTCTCAAAACTGAACCAGTATGTTGATTGTAGACTGGCTTAGTGTTTCTGAGGTTTATGTTGCAATAAAGTATTATGGGTATTTAAATCTACACTACCTTTCTGACACTGTGTGTAATAGAGATCCATCTAATTCCTTGGTAAATTGTTGAAGTTTGACTCCTGCTCACATTGCGAAAATCAGAGTCCTTTGGGCTGGACAAAGTTGGTTCACACACTGTCCTTGTGGAACAGTGTCAGCTGAGAGACATGGAAGTGATGCACGACTGCAACAGCACCTTGGCAGCAATTTTAACTCCTGGCTAAATAATTGCAGTTTACTGTCTCATATAAAATTATAAAAGAGAAGTTCTGCCGTAGACAGTTACTCAGAAGAGGGGAAATTACGTATATGACTGTGCATTTTATGTTGTCTGACAGTACTTTGAATTTTTCATTCATCGAAGTCTCTATGCAGAAGATTTGAAGGGGAGGGGAAAGAAAATGACACTCTAATATGTGTAGTGTTGCTTTTAACCAATATAGAAGCATGCACAGATGTTGCTAATATCAAGGACATTGAAAAATGTGGAGCTTAGAACAATTCCCAAAATGCTGCTAATATTCTAGTTCCATGTCAACCTTATGTTAAATACCTCAATATCCTTTACCCAGCCTGGAAGTCTTATGCCATTAAAAATCTAGTTTGCCCTGGACATTATTATTGAAAATAAGTAAAGCCTTGGCACTATTACAGTAGTGTGGTTAAAGACTATGATTTTTGTGGAACAGAAAGACTGGTGCAAACAACACGTACATCTACCAAATCCACCAGCAGAAGAGTCTGATGTGTGTTGTAGATGGACATCCATCCCGTGAGGGCTGTAAGCCCCGTGGTCTCCATGAGAAGACATTAGAAGAACAAACTGCTTTTTCAAATCTTTTTTTTCCAAAAGGGAGGAGTGGATGGTCATCATTGTGCATTTCTTCAGAATTCAGTGCTCCTTGAAGTTGCTGGAGAGATGTCTTCTATGTGCCAGATTTGGGCTGGTCATATATATATATATATAATATACTCTCCTAGTATTCATAAGCCAAGTATTTCTTTTTAAGATTGAAGCAAAAGAATGATTGAGCGATTTTTTTCCTTTAGTCTCTTATCTTTATCAGGGTTATTGCAGATTTTCCCACAATTAAATTTTGGCTGCATTTTTAAAGAGTGGGAATATTGAGAGGGGAACACCTGCATCTTAGCAAAAAATGCCTTGCTTCCGTAATTATGGAGGATTAAAGTCTTCCACTTATTTAACAAAAGAAAATAAGAAATGTTGAAATTACTCCATACTATTTAAAGACAAAACAAATACGTATAAGCTTTGTCAACCCGCTGTTGTGATAAGTTTTATTGCTGGTTCACAAGAGTTAAAGTAGTAAACTTCAGTATTTCAATTCCTCTTATCTCTGCCGACATTTATATTATTTTCGTTATGTCTGGAGCCTGATGAATTCCTGACCTTTCCAGCAGCCATTTTTTTTTCGTCTTTCCTCCTCTTGGTGGTCTCCATCAGCCTGTCATTGAGGGTGTAACTGCTATCACAATAGGTGATTAACATCCTACCATGGTCATCTTCACATCATCTTTTCCCTTTCATCACCTTTTTTTTTTGTACTACACAAAAACCTAGTTTGCCTACTAATGTTAAACTACCTATTTTATTCCAAACCAGCTCATTAGTCTATGATGGCTAACCCGAGCACTTACAGTTCCAGTTTTGGGAAGTAGTTCCCTAAAATGTGACTGTTGCTAGACATTTTGGTGATGTGGGGTGATGCTGCTCTTGCCTGGGTGTAGAAGTTCACAACAGCTTTTCTGTGTTCAGAATTGTGGAGCCCTGTTTCCCTATAACTTCTTTAACATAATTTGGCTTTACATTTCTTAAAAATGAGCAGAAAGCTGGCAGTGTGAGATCAGGTGACTTCCTGAAACTAAAAAAGCAAAAATCTTCTTAATTTCACAGATCTGCTTCTCTAAAATCTGCTTCAGGAAATATATATTTGCTTTTTTCAAGGAAACCTTTCCCTCTTGCATTTTGCTGCAGTTAACACTGTGGCATCAACAGTTAGATTATTATCTTCACTAATGAATTAGAATTTGCTAAGCCAGCTATTTTGCACTGAATTTCAGTTAGCACAGTTCTTCAACTCAAGTTCTGTGTGTAGAATTTTTAGTTACCACGGGCTACTTTTAAAGGCAAAGAGAAAGGAGCTGAGTAATGCTTTAAAACAGGGTCTACTAATATGATCCTAGCCTTAAATGTATATTGATATTTCTCCAACATGACCATTAGTCACTAATCACCAGTGAAAAAAAGATTTCCTCTCTGAGAATTAAATGCTGTCTGGCCTTTTTCATCATTACTTAAATAACGTATTTTCTTCTTCCCTTAAATATATATCTTTTATATACACGCACACACACACAATACTACATACTGTATCCCCTTTTGAATTAATTAGTTGAAATATTGAAAAATAGATTTCAGAGCATGAAAGAGGACTTTTTTCACTTTTCTCACAGAAAGGACAGTTACATATCTGTAACATAAACACATTACAGTATATCATTTTGTGTGTACCATGCTTCAGAAACAGACTGATCCAAGGGAGAGTTTTGTGTATCATAAATCAAATATTTATAAGTCAATTTGCCAGAGAGGACAAACTGCAGGAGCCCTTCCCCCTCTAAGGATTTGACCAAACCCCTTTTCCAACACCCACACACCCCTTTCTTGGTTTAATTTGCAGACCTCCTTTGTAACTTTCTGTTGTTCTGTTTTACTGAGTGAAGCTGAAAAGAGTTTATTTTGTTGGGGTTTTTTTCTCTTTTTCAGTCATGAGGTAAAATCTCATTATCAATCATCAAATTGGACTATTTACAGCCATTTTAACAGTTTCCTGTACTTAAAATCTTGGGATTGTAGAATGGCTTGGATTGGAAGGACCTCAGAGATTGTCTAGGTCCAAACCTCCTGCCGTGGCCAAGGAACCTCCCACTAGCCCAGGTTGCCCCAAGCCCCATCTAACCTGGCCTTGGACAGGGATGGGGCAGCCACAGTTTCTCTGGGCAACCTGTGCCAGGGCCTCACCACCCTCACAGGGAGGAATGTCTTCCTAATATCTAACATAAACCCACTCTCTCTCAGTTTGAAGCCGCCCCCCCTCGTCCTGTCACACCACATGCCCCTGTAAATAGTCTCTCTCCATCTTTCTTGCCAGCTCACTTCAAGTCCTGAAAGGCTGCAATTAGGTGACCCCAAAGCCTTCCCTTCTCCAGGCTGAACAATCCCAGTTCTCTCAGCCTTTCCTCACAGGACAGGTGCTCCATCCCTCTGATCACCTTGGTGGCCCTGCTGTGGACCTGCTCCTGGCAGGTTGGTGTCCTTTCTGTGCTGGAGCCCCAGTGCTGGATGCAGCCCTCCCAGTGGGGTCTCACCAGGGAGGAGCAGAGGGGTGGAATCACCTCCCCAGACCTGCTGGCCGTGCACATTCAGCCCAGAATCCAAGGGGCTTTCTGGGGCAGGAGTACACTGCTGGTTGTGTCCAGCCCCTCATCCACCAGCACCCCCAAGTCTTTCTAGGCAGGGCTGCTCTCGATCTGATCATCCCCAGCCTGGATTGATATTGGGGTTGCCCTGACCCGGGAGCAGCACCTTGCACTTGATCTGGGTAAACCACATGAGATTCCCATGGGCCACTTCTTGAGCTTGTCCAGATCCCTGTGGGTGGCCCTGTCCTTCAGGAGTGTCAACAGCAATGCTCAGCTTGGTGTCATTTGCAAATTGGCTGAGAGTGCACTTGATCCCTTCATCTGTGCCATAAATGAAGATATTAAATAACCCTGGTCCCAGTATGACCCCTGAGGGACGCCACTTGTCACTGATGACCATCAAGACTCTGAGTCATTGGTCACCACCCTCTGGACTTGACTGTCCAATCAGTCCCTTCTCCATCCAGCAGTCCACTCATGGAATCTCTCTCTCCAATTTAGAGAGAAGGATGTTGCTGAGGGCAGTGTCAAAGGCTTTATAGAAGTCCAGATAAGTGGTATTTGTAGCCCTTCCCTTGTCCACTGATGGAGTCACTCCATTTCTGGTGCCTGCTCCTTTCTCAGGGAGGTCAGAGCTCGATTCCATTTATTTCCCTTTCTGGTTCTCTAATACTCCTTAACCTTTCTGCTTCATCCTGCAGCAAAGAAATGATAGAAGGAAAGCAAAAAGAAGCAAGCTATCATTCTCCTGTTGGATGACAAATTCAAATATGACTGCAGTCCCAATGGCCTGGAGATGGATTTTCTTTTGTCTCTTCTGTTCTTTAGAAAATTTAACTTTTTCTCCATGTCAAAATCTAAATATCAGTGTGTCAGTGCTGTACTTTTCCCAGACAGATGACTGGAATTTCTTTCCAAAGCATGTTAAAAGGGTACTAACCAATCAAGTATGTAAAAATTTTTGTACAGAGTAAATTCCTACCCATCCCTTATTCTTTGTCCCCTGCTACGAGTCCTCTTTCCAGAGAGCTGCCTTTGATGAGGGGAGCTGTGGCTGAAGGAGATTTAAGTCTCATCAGCATGGGTATGCTATCAACAAAAGAATTCTGGCTCACTTCCTTTCTTCATGCCTAATTAACCAGAGAACAAATATTCAAAGATCCCCATTAGGAGCTGGTTTTATGAGAAATCTGAGAACAGTTTTGTCATTTGCTTTTTTTTGGTGAAGAAATACATAGTTTCAATGAGATTTTCTACCCCTTCCCTTTTCCTTGGAAGTAGTATATGATGGTAACCTAACAACTTGTAAGTGCTGTAAAATGTGTTAGCCCCAGATACAACTCCTTTAGCCTTTCTGGCTTAAAATGTTACGAACACATTTTAAAGTGACAAGAAACTCCAAATAATATTAATATTTAACATATATTATAAATCGTACAAACAATATACATTATTATGCATATGTATTATTTATATTATAAACCATTTATTCTATTTTTGTGCTGAGTTGTGCTGTAGTTACTTTGATAATTGCCACAATTTGTAAGAAATCACATACTCTCTTGAAACTCTAGGCCTGTGTATCAGTGTGTTTGTATATGCACACCATAGTATTGGCAACAGCTACTGTATGTGCTGCAACCCTTTGGAGATTTTCTAAATTCAAGCCTCTATTTTCATCCCAGCCACTCCTTTAAAATCCCTCCCGGGTTACTTATTCCTTCCCCCTTCCCTTCTGGCTAAAACAAAACTTTAAAAATAATTATGCCCTTTGCAAACTTTGTCCTCTGGTTTCTGTAACTGTAGATAACAACAGAGCCACCATAAATGACATCCCTTTGCTGCTCCTGGACTGCATCACAGACACCTGTGCAATGCACTTCCAGAAGCTCTGCAAGCAATTCTTGTCAAAGGAACAAACTGGACTCTAAATTTTTTTTCGTTCCAAATCCATAAAGTGGAAAGCATAAAAATTGCTGTGTCATGACACCGCACCACACGAAATTGAATTTTGCAGCTGTAATGCAGAGCTACCTATTGGCTTCCACTAAGGCTGAAAAGGCACTTTTCAGTAAGTAACTTCTAATGCAATTTTGTGTGTTCTAACTTCCAGTAAAGCTATGACTTGGAAAATTCTTATGTTTTTCCTGGAGATGACCTTAAAACTTAAGCTCTCAGGGAAATATATATTTTTTTAAAAAAAAATTGAAGTGCAGAAATGAGAATTGTTACTCTGCAGTGGCATGTTCTGTCTTCTTGAAACAAGATGAGATAAAAGCAATTCAAAACAAGAAGTACTAGTTTACTTCAGTAAAAATCAGCTTACAAAGGCAAGCTATGTGTGCACCATCACCTCTTTGTGCATCATCACATAACAAAGTTAGTTTTGCAGACAGGGAATGACCAGTTTTGAAGAAATGCTCCTGAAAGCTGCAGGGTGGAGTCACCTGTGCCCAAGGAGGATCTGAGTGTGCAGGAGCACAGATCAGACGGAGCATCCACGGGACATGCACAGGAAATTGTGGTCATGTCAGCCAATAATGATGAGGGACAGTCAGCACAAATATCTCTAAAATCTCTTTTTTTTCTTTTAAAAATTGTTTGACAGCATCTTCTAAGTAACTGATTCCTTGTAGGCCGATTTCACAAAATTTTTCCCTGAAACAATCTGCACTGAAACATGGGAATGTGATGATTTGGAAGGCAGCCCATTAAAACAGAATAGAATAAACCAGTGTGAAATATTTCAGAAGTCTGAAGAGAATATTTTAATTCTTTTTTTAATAGAAACTGGGAAGTTCATTTGAAAAAAGACTTTATCAACTAAACAAGAAAACAGAAGAAAAATATCAAAATTAAGAAAGAATATTTTGATACTCTCTTAAAGTAATACTGTAAGACTGAAATTATTTATTTAAATTCTATTTTTATAAGGAATATCTAAATATAGCACACTGATCTGAGTTTAAATGAAAACAAATTTTGAAATAACATTATTACCAGTTCCCACACAGTTCCTCTTTGAAGTTTTCAACTGTGAAGTCAATTAATAACAAAGATAAATACCAGATGGGTTTTGCAAAGTGGATGTTACAGGGTCTGACATTATTCTTCTTTCTCTATTTTGTTTTATTTGTGTGAAAGCAGGAGAACAAATCCAAGCAAAGCAGTTATGGTATGCGTGTAAGTGAAATAAATTGCTATAAAGATTCAAGAGCCAGCCCTGGATTTCCTTCTAGGGTGTGGTGTCTGAGCTTCACCAGTCTGGGCATTGAGGATGGGACAGACTCAGAGAGATGCTGAGGGGCCAAATCCATCTCTATTGATGCTCTGAGCCATCACAAGCTTTCCAGAGACCCAAAAATGTCTCTTTTGATCTTACACCCAGTGATACCAAAGCTGGATTCCCTGTCTTGCTCCTCAGCCTTTCCAGGAATTCCCGTCTCACTGACAGGCTGTTAATACCTACAGCTTTCTCCCCTCATCAGATGGATCCTGAAAGCAAATAACTGCTCACTCAGAAATGTTTTAACTAATTTTAGTCAGGAGACTGCTTAATCTCTGTGACAATTCTACCATTTCTGTCATGACAGTAATTTGGGATCAGATGGGATTAGCGGTTTACAGCACTGCTGATTTCTCTGTAGCCACGATCTTTTTAGGCAATTTGACACTCTGGCATACTGTGTAACAATGGCAGTTTGTTCTACAGATACCTTTTCTCCTGAGGAAGGCTGAGTTGGGGCTTTTGACATGCCATGTTCTCCAAAACACTATATCCTACTTCAGCTCTCTGTGTGAATTACTTTTTGCATCACTGTAGGAGTGTGAACTGTATGATTCCGGATAAGGTTGATCACAAACTTAATCTGCTTTGTTCAAATTTTAAGGATTCACTGAGAAGTAATTATTTTTTTTTTGCCTGCCTTTTTTAAGACTTTGTTTAGATTCCTGAGTACCCAGTTGTTTTTGTCCCAAGACACTGTGAACTTGTATTTTAGATTATTGTATTAACAATGCAAATTTTACACTAAAATTTTTCTTCTTAACATATTGAAACTGATCTCTAGTTCATTTTCATGCCTAAATTTTTCTCTGCCTTGGAAAGCTTATGATTTTTGATGGCTAGAAACCACATCTTATTTGGAAAATCTTGCAGAAGTTCCTCCAAACTCTTCCTGGACTTCTAGTCTGCAACTAGCTAGCTTTCAGGTGTTAAGACTTCACAAACTGCTTACCTTATGATAAAGACTCCTTTTCTGAGACTCAGAGAGGAGTCTGAGGACTCCCCAGACTTTGGTTTCCAGAACTGTAATCCAAACCTAACACCTAGATATGGTTTTAACTCTCAGTTTCTGAGCTGCTCTGTTATTATCCAAATGTTTAAAGTTAAGTGGGATTGTAACACTCATGTTCAAGTGATTTGCAGCACGTTCAAATTAGAAACAGTTTGGGGGATGCTTTTAAGGATGTGTTTCATCCTTCCAAAAGGTTACTGTGATATCCACAAGGAAAGGAGTGTGCAAAAGCAAAAAGTTGAATTTGGTTTAAAAGGCAGCGTCAAACATAAATACTTTTCAAAGAAGGACTCCTGAAAAAAGCAGTTTGGAACGAAGAATGTTTTGATGTAAACTCCTCTGGAATAGTTTTGACAAAGGCTATTGCTGCTTTTTTTTGTCCACATTCACAGAATCACAGAATCATTCATGGTTAAAGAACCTCTGGAGGTCACCCAGTCCAGCCTACACAAAGGAGGTTTCATAGGACTTTACCCTGGTTTTTTTCCTTGTTTGTTTTTACATTGATGAAGTAGTTATAGAGCTTCTAATTGTCAACTCTTGTCACCTGCAACTCTACAACCCAACTCTGAGCTTTGGCTTATGATCAGGTACATCTCCATCCCTGCATGCTCCAGGCAATGCTCCTGGACTGGTTTCTCTTTTCCAGACAGTCCTTATACGTGGTTTTCAATTCCAAGAATAAGGAGCAAATGTTTCCAAAACAGCCATACAATTCTACAGTACAGAATACCTAGAAAACTCAACTGGTCACAATTAGTACACATTTGCAAAATAGTTTAATGCCTTGAAATAAAATAAAATACAGAAAAATATCAGAAAATAGAGGACAACTATCACTGGTTTTGGCACAGGTATTAAGCAAAAGATGCAAACTATGAGCAAAACAATAGTGGCTATCTATACATTGTGCAATAAGGAAAACAGTTTAATATTACTCAGGAAGATTGCTCTATTGGATATGATTTATATTTGCATCATGTCAAAAAAGCTGGTTATGTTAACCCGAGTTACACACACAATTTATGATACTTTGTACCAAGTTACTGTAGTGCCTGCCATTATTTACACAGCACAGCAATAACATGGGAACTATCATTTTTACTAAGCAATGCATATCTTTTGCAGGACAGAAAAATACTAAATTGGCCAGAGGAATGCATCATAATGGGATTTTGTGTTCACAACATTTTTCTTTAAATGTGTTAAACCTTCTTTTTTCCCTATTTCCTGTCTGAAGATACATTTACACAAATAACAGTTCTAACTGTTGATAATAATAATAATAGGCTTAATCTGAAATAACTTCTTAACATATGCTTCATTGCCTTTAAAATAGATAATCTTGGAAATATTGAATTGCATTTATTAAACTGCAAAGAGAGTAGAAATATAAAACAGAGGCATGTATTTGCACATGGAGATAATGATGATTTCAGTCCTGCTTCTTTTTACTTGGAAATAAGTTAAAGAAACTGAAAAGTGAGTATCAGTGGAAATTAAAATCAGAATATCAGAAATAGGTAGATTTTCAGTCATTAGTAACTCAGTATTCAAAGGAAAATATATGCAAAAAAGTACAGTAAACAATTGACCTTCTCTGCTTTTGCCTCACCATTCCCAGGAAAATGTCAGTATTTTTTTCTCATGCAATGCTTTATATTTTTTCATTAAGACTTGTAAGTCTGTATTTGCTAAGATGACTGTGAGTGACTGACATCTCCCTACTTAAGCAAGTAGCTGTGACCCTGTGACTGCAGAAACGAAACCAAAACTACCTTTGTGCAAAACTGATGTACCTTTGCATGTTCTTTTCTCCTCTCTGCTCTTGCCAATGCAAAACAGTGCTAATTACCATTGTCTCAAAAAAAATCATGTTACTTTAAAGATTTTAATGTAAGGGATTATTGTATTGAGATCTGAAGGGTTATTGCAATAGAAACTAACTTATTTTCCTTAATAAAATAAGAACCAAACTACTGAGCAGTCATTTATGAGTTCTGAAGTAAGGAGTACACTGAGAGTTAAATAAAGACAGAAAATCAGTGGACAGATGTCACTGGTATTATTTACCTGCTATGGGAATTATATTATGATTAAACTGATTTTTTACGTATGTATATAGTTTTAGTATGCTAGGAAAATGCATATCCATCATGAACAGTGGGGTCTCTTGATAAGCTCTGAATGACATATTAAACTAAAGGACATTACCAGATTAATTAAATGTGGAAAAGATTCAAGGATCTCCATGAAGATTATCACCTTCACAATCCCCTCCAACCCCCCAAGTCTCCTCTCTCTTTTCACAGAGGCAAAGAAATTTGGACAAGAGGCAGCAAATACTAAATAAAATTGACAGGGTTGTCTGGAGTAAACTAGTAATGGATGCAGTCTTACCTCTCCTGATAAGAATTTTTCTTTTGATTCCAGCAGAAGTGGAATCAAAAGTTTTTGATTTTTTTTAATAAAAGTGATTAATCTGATTAATAAGAATAAGGGCTATTCATAAGGATGGCTGATATGATTAACCATTTAAAACCAGTACAGAACAACATGCTTTATTCATTCTCCAGAAAAAGTCCCACTGAGCAGATCTATTTCAGTGTGAATTTAGTCAGGGGTTTTGTCCCTTCTGAAGCAGTCACTTGAAGATCCAGCCCAGTATTTCTGTTACTTACTGCCCTCTTTACAGACTTCAGTGAGAGCTCTGAAACTGCACTGAAGGCAGACTAATTTTAAAATACACTGCAGCCATTATTTGAATTACATTTCCTTTTAAGTTCATTACTTCTTACTTGAGTTACATGCTGTGTGTGTCTCACTCCTTGGGTTTGCTGGGTCCCCTGAAGAAAGGCTGACTCTTACTTGTGGGACAAGAAGGTCACACATTTCAGTCAGTCTACAGGTTGTGAGCAGAAATTATGGCCTTTTGACATTTACTCCTTTTAGTTTTAACTGGAGCCCTTGAACGGTGTGCTAGCATGGAATACTGTGCTTTTTCATGGTAATGCATAACCACATACCTTTGGTCTGAGATAGTTTCCTCTAATCTCTAAAATAAAAGGTTAATGAAGAGCTACTGATTAAGTCTCTAACTAAAGATGAACTTTAAGGCTCTTTTGTTTCAAAGAAGGTGATTTCTCTTGTTCTTCTGGCTCCCTGAATATCATAAATGTAATCAAGCTGTCATCCTACTCCTTGTGGTAACAAACAGAAAATGCAGTAGAGACAGCTTTGCACTGCAAATTAGTGGGGTCCATTTAGTCTGAAAGGCTATTTGTACAAATCCCAGCTGAAGCATAAGACATCTGAGAAATGTATTTACAGTGACTCTAGGATCCTTCTTTTCTCACTGACTTCTTGTGAAAACCCTAAATGAATCACAGTCTGGAGTCTGACTTGAAGCCGAGAAAATGCCCTTTCTTGAAAAAGGAGAGTTAACTGCTCACTGGGTTTGAAGGCCAACAGGAGAAACCCAGGTATGCTGTGTTTGGAAGCACTACAAAACTGTACAATTTTGGCATATTTGGGAATTTTATGTCATCTGAAGGGGAGGAAAAAACCCTCAGCTTCACTTTGGAGCTGTGACTGAGGCCCATATCTGTGACAAGTAACCTCACAGGAGTGTCAGATGAGCCAGGTCCCAGGAAGACAATGGCCTGGTAAAGGACAAACATCTTGTATTGTTCCCCGAGAAGCAAGACCTGTTGCAACTGATTTCACCTTGTCTGTGACATGCTCAAGGTCAGGCTCAAGCTCAGACAAATGTATCTGGTCTTGTCCTGGCTGTCACCACAGGGCTGCTCCTGGCAACAACCCACATGAGAAGCTGGGTTTGATTGGCCATACCTGGACACAGATGAAACCAACAGGAGCTTTAATGTTCACGTGAACACCATTGCAATTCTTAGAGCACAGTGTGAGCAATCCACACACACTGAAAGCCATAGGAATGGAAACTCCACCTGCACCTTGCAGATCTGCCTGGTGTTACAGGCATATTGGGTACAAAGCTCCACTTCAGCTCAAAATGTTCTTCCTGCCCTGCCAAAGAACACACAAAATGTGGTGTGCAACAACTGAAGGATGAAAGTATTGTGGTCCATGAATGCTGGCAAATTAAGAGCACAGTAGCAGGCAATTCCAAAGTGTCAGAATTCAAGCAAGTGGGTCAGGAGGGTGGTTTGGGTGACCAGGGATCTGCTGGAACTTAGGAAGAAAATGAAAGTGTGTGGACACTGGACACAAGGGCAGGCAACATGGGAGGGCTACAGAGATGCTATTTGCCACTGTAGGGAGAAAATTTGTGTGGCTAAAGCTCAGAGTTCAAGGGGCTGGCACTGCGAAGGACAACAAAAAGGCTTTTAAAATATGTTATCAGTCAGACAATCGGGGATAACACTGACCTGTTACTTTATGAGGTTGGTCACTGCACATATAGGGATATAGACGAAGCAGAGAGGTTTAATACCTTCTTTGCCTCTGTCTTCAACAGCAATACTGGGCCCTGGGCCCCCAGAGCCTGGAGAGTTGGGAGACCATAATGGGGCATGATAAACTCCCAGTTAGCTCTGAACTTGCTCAAGACTTGCTGCTCCAGCTGCATGCACATGAGTCTGTTGGGCCCGATGGGATCCATCCCAGTGTAGTGAAGGATCTGGCTGATGTATTACAAGACCTCTCTCCACTGTTTTTCAACTGTCTGAGAGGTCCCAGTTGACTGGAAGCTGGCAAGTGTGAGGTGGCTGTGGGTGTGGTGAGGCCCTGGCACAGGTTGCCCAGAGAAGCTGTGGATGCCCCTTCCCTGGAAGAGTTCGAGGCCAGGTTGGATGGGGCTGGGAGCAGACTGATTGAGTAGATGTCCCTGCCCATGACAGGGGTGTTGAAACTAGATAATCTTTAAGGTCCTTTTAACAAAGGACATCCAGAACATCCTATGATTCTGTGGAATGTCCCAATTTTCAAGAAGAGTAAGAAGGAAGACCCTGGTAATACAAACCTGACAGTCTCACTTTATTGCCTGGTAAAATTATGAAGGAAGTTTTTCTGGGATCTGTAGACACATACTAGAGAGACAATGCAGTCATTGGTGGTCATAACTAGCACAGGCTCACAAGGGGAAAGTCTTACTTAAGCAGCTTAGTTTCCTTTTATGACTAGGTCACCCATCTAGCTGGCCAAGGGAAGCTAGTAGATGTGGTGGTTTGGGATTTTAGCAAAGCTTTTGGTACTGTCTCTCACAGTATTCTTCTGGATAAAATGTCCAGCACAGAGATGGACAAGTCCACAGTGTGGTGGGTGAACAACTGGTGGATGGGTCTGGTCCAGAGGGTTGTAGTAAAGGCCGTTACACCAGGCTGGTGGCCAGTCATTAGTGGGGTTCCCTAGAGCTCAGTTTTAGGGCCACTGCTCTTCAGTGTTTTTATAAATGATCTGGACACAGGAGTCAAATGTATGTTGATTAAGTTTCCTGTGAGGCTAAATCAGGAGGAGCTGTGGCCTCCCTCAAGAGTAGAGAGAGAATTAGGTAGACAAAAGATCTGTGCAATGACCAACAGCATGCAATTTAACAAGGGCAAGTGTTGGATTCTCCACTTTAGGATGAGGTCACCCTCACATATATAAACTGGGGGATGAGAGGCTTGAAGCCAGCCCCAGGGAAGGACACCTTGCATCTTGAATTGATGGCAAGGTGAACATGAGTCAGCAGTGCCCTGGCACCCAGGAGGGACAACCCTGTCCTGGGGGCATCAGGCCCAGCATCCCCAGGGGAAATTGCCCTGCTCTGCTCTGCTCTGCTCTGCTCTGCTCTGGGGTGCCCCATCTCTGGTGCTGTGTGCAGTCCGCCTGTCACAACATAAAGTAAAACTGTGTCCAGAGCAGGATGAGTGAGGTGCCGAAAGGTCTCAAGGGCAAAACTTAAGAGGAGCAGCTGAGGTCACTTGCTTTGTTCAGCCTGGAGAGGAAAACGCTGACCCCATCACAGTCTACATCTTCCTTGTAGGGAAGGGAGTGGCAGGTGATGGTCTCCTCTCTCTGGCCGCCAGCAACAGGGAATGAGGAAGTGGAATGAAGCTGGACCACGGGAAGTTCAAACTGGGATTAGGAAAATATTATTCATCTGAAGAAGAGGGAGGAGCAGGCTCCCCAGGGAAGAGATTGTGGCACCAAACCTGTCAGAGTTCAGGCAGAGTCTGGGTGACACTCTTGGCCCTACCATTTATTTTTAGATAGTTGTGTGAGGCTTTGTGGGTGTCTGATTTGATGATACTTATGGGTTCCTTCCAACTTCAGATGTGATATAATTCTGTGATTCTAAATCATCTAGCTAATATTTTCATAGAAGTAATGGTTATAGAAAACCACAACAACTGTCATGGTCCATTTGTATCTCTCGAATTTACAGTACAAGCTATTCCATAAATTTAGCTTTAGTGTAGGGCAGAAAACATACAAATATGTCAAATAAGGGCTCAATAAGGGCTTTTGGAGAGACCAGTCTAATATATTAATTCACTAATTCATTGCTTTAGTGTGGGCTGTGTGCTAGCTACAACCTGACCAGGAGCTGGCTGAAAAACCTTCCTCAAGAAGACAAGAATACAACTGTTATAAAATCCATTAGCTTGCCAAGTGAAGTGGCCTTGGACAAACCATAATGCTTTCCTTGTTCACCTATAAAATACAAAATGGGGATGTTCTCTGGCTAAAACATGCAATCATGTCTAATGCAGAGAGCTTCACATCCAAGTGGTTCCACCGGGGGCTAGTATCACAAAAGGAATAATTTGTTAGAAATATTAATTGCATTTACAGTGGCAGCCACTTTGATGCCTCTGCAAATTGTTAGAAAAATTCATTCATGGTATGAGTGGGAACAATGCCTTTTGATTTCAGTGGCATTTGAATGTTTATGACTGGGCTGAATTAGACCAAGTCAAATGCTGATGAAGATTTTTTTTAATAATTGCAGATGGTTTGATCCTAGAAAATAATCTATTTATGTAAACAACACAGTGAGCTCTGTTATACTTTTTCTGGGTTCTTTACTGCCCTTAGATCAATTCAATACTTTGTACCATCAGCAGCACTGAACACGACTGCAGCACCCGCACTTCACCTCCAGGCAAGGCTCTGGGCAGTTCAGGCTTTTCCAGTATCTTTTCCAAACCCAGTTACCCCTGATCTTACCAGCTGCCTTGTAACTTAATGAGGGATGAGAAGGATGGGACTGAAACCAGTTGGCACAACTGGCAAACTTCTTGTGGTTCCACCTTGGCAGGACAGCTGGATGTAATTTTTCTTATGTGCTGCACTAAACAGGAATTAAATAACTGGGCCTGGCTCTCTGCTCAGCCCATCAGAAGCTGTGGTGAGGAGGAGAGAATCCAGACCTCAAGGTCTGGAGGTAGGCTATGGCCTGACTTGACCTCAGTCTAGCCAAAAAATAAAAGTATTAGGAGTTTTTTCCACATCTCTTCAGGAAAATTTTATCCCTGTTCCACAAGGACATCTACTTGTCAGAGCAACTGTAAGTTCACAGGAAGTCTTTCAAAGTGGCCATGATGTAATCTGTTATTATAACCAATCTGTCTGTCCATAGTTCTGCCTGCACACGTACCTGCTTCCCTTCTCCTCTTCCCTTTGTTCTGAGCTTTTCTAAATCGGGATTTGTGTCTTCTTCACGTTACAGTACCTTGTGTATCTCTGCTCAGTGAGACTCTACGTCCTTCCAAATGATTAACCTTCAGCCATGACCCACTGATGATATTCCTTGTCGGATATATGGCAAGCCTAAGGAAGAAGTCAAAATGTTATCTTTCTTCTTGTGGTAAAATATTCACATCTTCATATTCTGTAAAGGTGGTTCTCACCTCCTGGAACAGATGCTGTGAGTCAAACTGAGTCCTGATGTCACCCTAATTACTCCACTGGAATTATATCAGGATCAATTTCTCCCTCTATCCTTGAAGATTTACTGCTGTTAAGTATATAGCAGATATATGTCTCTCAGATAGAAAGACAGTATATTTGAATTCTCTAAAACATGAAGAAGCTTCTACACTGTGCAGTACACACACAAACATGTGATAAAACCTTGACACAAAGGGAATATTCACTGCTACCTTTGCCTGCAAAGGTTTGAGGATTCCTCCCACATTGTTCAAGTGGAAGTAAAATGGCTAGACAAAAAGAAGTGACAATGCAGAGCAGAATACAAGAAAGAAACAAATATCTAGGGAAATCTTTAGAAGTTGTTATCTGAATTACAGGGTTATAGTAATCTGAAAAAATGTGGCCCTTATTAATCTAAATTTACTCAATCTTTCTTTACCTGAAATATGGGGATACTAGTAGATATTTTGCAGGGCTACATGAAGGGCTTATTGGCTTAAATTTCTGAAGTATTTCAGAGAGAAAAGAATTGAAGACATCCTTAAGAATGTAGACAGAAGCTTCAGTTCAGGTGAGGACTTGAAATTCTGGTCTTTAACTTGCATTTATCTGAATTTCATTTAGAAGATACTAATGTTTTAAATTTAATGAAAAAGATATTTTAAAATCGTATTTAAAATTCACTGGATTACTTTCCAATACAACAATGTATCTTCTTTCCTCCAAAAGTTCTGCAGATCCTGTTCTTTTTTCTTTTTGCTGCTATTTGTTCCTTATTCACCATCTATATTTTTTCTGAGACCTTCCTTTCCTTTTTTTTCCTCCTCTCTTTATATATATTTTTTTGCAAAAGGTCATAATATTTATAATTTTTCACTTAGGTCAGGGTGGAGTTGTCTTCAGTTCATGCTGTCCAGGGTATGTTCAGCTCAGGCAAGCCTCAATACAGCCCCAATTATAGTTCTTACAGCCTTGTAAACAATTACTCTGACAAACACTGTCAAGTCCGTCAAAATCATATGCAAGACTAAGAGCTGTAATAACTATCAGAGAGGCCTGTTGAATATTAGGAAGTATTTTGGAATCAATAGTGTACAATGACTTCAATGGAAAATGACATCTAAGAATCAAACCTGTTTCCAGGTTGGAAATAAGATTTCATTTTTAAATTATTTTTCTGAAGTTCTGGATGACTCAGCTTTAAGGAAAAGGATGGTAACTTGTTGCTGCATTTACTTTGAAAGAGGTGGTTGCAATGTTGGTCATTTAGATTTAGAGCACAAAGGGTTGAAAACCAGAAGGCCATAACAACTTGTCAATATTCACAAATAAGAGCACAGAATGGGAAAATGCTTCAGGATGGAAAATGAGGGTTTTGCCTAATATGGAACACTTTTTAAGAACATCCTTTTTAGAGTGAAAATCGTATAGAACCAAAAAATGATTGTGCATAGCAAGATCCAAATCACATACTTACTGTCTTGCAGTTAACAGGAAGATTCCTGATTATTTCTACTCTAATAATATCCTTTAAATGCTCAGTGTTACAAATTCTCCATATTCCCCCCAAGTACTTTAAACACATGATTAGACCTAAAATCATAATTTTCTTACAAACTGTGAGGTAAGCACTTGGAAAGATGCTCAATAATTAACATATACTGGACTCTATTTGCTTTCTGCTGCAGTCAATAGCAAAACTTCTTTTTAATCTCAGTAAAAGGAAGATTCAGTCCATACTCTTGCTAAATAGCAAATGAAAGCATTCATGTTAATTTATTTAGTTTGTATCAGGTTTTCATCTGAGCTATTGATGTCTTGTTCTACTGTAGGAAAAATACAAGATTCTGTTTTAATAGAAGGCTGCATCCAAGTGGAATTCTGTTTAAAAGGTGCCAGAATCAGAAATCCTATTATAAATAGAGACAAGAAGCAGGTCTGTTAAGTCTTCTAGAGAACAAATTAACAAGTGGGAATGATTAAGGCAGAAATGAGTTGGTGTTCTAATTGAAGAAGTCATGCAGCATGATGTCACCCTCTGTTATTAGTATTTAATTGCTTTCAGAGAGAGCTCAGTGTGCCTCTCTTCTCTCTCCCACAAGAAAACACTCATAGCATTTAAAACGCATCAAGTTAAAGAGGAATGTTGCTGTTTGGTCTGTTTTAAGTTCATGTAATTAAATTAGCTAAATAAAAAACACAGAGCTGTTTATAGGCTCAGCTTTGAATGTTTCATTTTACGCATCCAGGTCTGTTTCCAGTCTTATTAGCTGGCTTAAAAACTATTCTTGCAGTGTGTCTAACAAAGAATAGTCACATCTCGTGACTGCACCTGGTTTGCTGAACTGGCTATTTGAATTTTTTTCAGCGAAGTGTCAGTGCAGAAGGGTCATTATGTTATAGGAACTGAGAGGGGGCACTGTGCTTGTTGCATATCCATGCACATGGAGTATTCAAAATCTTTTTGTTGTCAAAGTGTTGGGACAGATGAACTTCACCTTTACATTAAAGCCAAGCAAAAGTTGTACTGAGTGCTTCTATCAATTGCAGATCATTTAGCCTGCATCAGAGTATCTAAATAGAACTATATATATGCACACCACAAAGAAAGAAAGAAAGAAAGAAAGAAAGAAAGAAAGAAAGAAAGAAAAAGAGAGAAGGAAAGGAAAGAAAGAAAGAAAAAGAAAGAAAGACATTTCAAAGGAGGGAATTATACAGGTAGTCCCCATCATGGCAGTAGGACTGCTGAAGCATCATTACCCTTAGACCTTGTATCAAGATTGTTTCCTACATCTCTGATCACTCCTTCCATACATATAATATACACAGTCAGCTTTCAACATTTTTACCAATTCAATAATGCTATTATTCAAGAAAGGAATTTAAAATAATTGAGGTTGAACACAATTTTGATGAACTTCTGACTTCCTCATCTCCGTGTCTTTCTCTAGATGCTTGGAAAACAGTGATGTCAGGAAATGTTATATGGTCTCAGAACTTTCTTCTGATCACTTTGAAAAAAATGTCCAGCTTACATGGTTTCTACTGGACTAGTTGCAAGGTTGAAACATAGATATCTGACAATCACCGTAAGGGACAGGACTCTGTGTGGCTCTTGTCCCACCTTTATCTACCCGTGTTCCCGCTTCAGAAGGTGTGGGGGGGCTAGAAATCTAAGTTGGGCCTCCTGAGAGAAAAGATAAGCCTGAGACTTTCTCTCTTACACCCAACACCTGAAATAGGAGGGAGAGAAAAAAAATGTGCTTTTTCTCCAGCCATGGGGATTGCTGTCCCACCCCGGGGCAGCCTGACACAGGGTTTTTTCTGTCTGACATTCTCCTTCTTCCTGCCTGAGGGGCTTCAGTTGAAAAGCAGAAAAAAAGTAAACATCAAAAGTACCAGAAAAGAAACCTCTGTTTCCTGATTGCATGCCCAGGTGATAGCTTCAGAATTAAATTCCCTATCCCACTGCAGAAGTTAATCCCTTCTAACCACTAACATTATCTTGATTTCTCTTGGTTCTGACAAATAAAACCAGAACATAACATACTTCAAACAACCAAGCAAGCCATTAAAACCTTACTGAACCAGAACTGTTTCTTGGTCACTTTTCCAGCTCTGAATCCCAAAACACTTTTTTATGTAGTTACTTGTCTTTAGGTGTGTTTATGCTAAAGTGCTGTAAAGTTTCAAAGTGGGAGATATGGATGAATAAGCTTTCTCTACAAGTTATGGAGTCCATGAAGTGAAAGGAAGATACTTTCTGTATGGGCGTCCAGTGCAACTTCAGAAGGTTCATTGGGGCCTGGTGTCCTGGTATTTTACCCCTACCGTGGATTGGGCTGCCTGTGCTCTGAGATAGTTCATATGCGTAACCTTCCATGAGGCTGTTGTGAAAAATCCTGTGAGAGTGGTGAAAAGCAGCACTGGGGCTCCTTGCGCTGCCTGGGAGCTGCAGGGGAGGTCAGGTGGTTGGTCGCTGAACCACCCTGCAGCTGTGCCAGTGCTTGGCCATGTACCTTGTTGGTTTAGATCCTGACCAGACTTCACTTCATGGTTTGATCACAGACCTGCCTTGGCACCGTGAACCTGCTCAGGGACCGTCGGGCTCGTGGCAGATGAGGTTTCCAGAATCAGACTCACGTTGCTGTCCTTGTTCTGAGCCCTTGCTTGAAAAGCTACCACCCCACCTGCCTTGCTGTGGCTCTCAGCTCTGGGCTGGCCTTCCCGTAGAGAGGAACTCAGTCCTGTTGCTCTCTGACAAAGTGTTTGCTCCTGGTACATGTGTGTGGGGAGATGAGGAGGTGTCACTCACTGCAACAGTGAATATCTGGAGTGCAGTGAGCTCCACCCAGGGATGGTGATGAGCTGACTGAGAGCTCATGGGTCAGGATTGAAGGTAGGGTAGGGACAGGTGGTTTCATTGTGGGGGTCTGTTGCAGGCTGCCTGAGCAGGAAAATGGGGCTGATGAGGCTCTCTGTGGACAGACAGGAGCCACCTTGTGTTCCCAAGCACTGGTCCTCATGGGGGACTTCAATCACCTTCAAACATCTGCTGGAGGGACAACACAGCAGAGCATAAACCATGCAGGTGGTTCCTGGAATGCCTGGATGACAGCTTCCTTCTGCAGGTGATAGAGGAGCCAAGCAGGAGAGGAGGTGCTGTGCTGGACCTTATTGCCAGTCCCAAGGAGGGGCTGGTGGGGAATGGGAAGCCCAAAGGCAGCCTTGGCTGCAGTGATGATGAAGTGGTGGAGTTTGAGATCCTTGGGGCAACAAGGAGGGCACACAGGGAGCTCACTACTTCAGGGGGATTTCAAGAGGGCAGACTTTGGCCTCCTCTCAGATTGCTTTGGTATCACCATGGGATTGAGCCCCAGAGGGAAAAGGAGCCCAAGAGAGCTGGTTGATGTTTAAGGATCATCTCCTCCAAGCCCAAGAGCAACGAATCCTAACAAAGAGGAAGTCAGACAGAAATGCTACAAGGCCTGTGGATGAACAGGGAGCTTCTGGACAAAGTCAAACTCAAGAAGGAAGCCTACAGAAGGTGGAAGCAAGGACAGGAAGCCTGTGAGGAATGCACAGAAATTGTCTAGGCAAACAGGAATCAGGATAGGAAAGCTAAAGTTCTGACAGAGTTAAACCTGCTTGGGGACGTCAAGGGGAACAAGTAAAGTTCCCATAGGTATGCTGGTGCTAAAATGAAGATTAGGGAATGTGTGTGCCCTCTCCATAAAGAAACTGAAGACTCGTGATATGGAGAAGGCTGATGTACTCAACGACTGTTTTGCCTCAGTCTTCACCAGCAAGTGCTCGAGCCACATTGCCCAGGGCACAGAAAGCAAAGGCGTGGACTGGGAGAGTGAAGAACTGCCCACTCTAGAAGAAGGTCGGGCTCAAAAACATCTGAGAAACCTGAAGCTGCACAAGTCCAGGGGCCCTGATGAGCTGATCCGAGAGTCCCGAGGGAACTGGCCGAGGGAGTGGCTGAGCCACTGTCCCTCACATTTGAGAAGTCACAGCAGTCTGGTGAAGTTCCCACTGTCTGGTGTTGGAGCTGGATTATCTTTAAGGACCTTTCTAACCCAAACCATTCTATGATTCCATTTCTTTTTGTTTGAATTGGGTCTATTTTATTAAAAATAATGAAGGAATAAACTCTAAAGAAAATTTAAGCCAAGAAGCCAGAGAAACTCTATCTGTACTGTAAAGGTGCCACTTATTGCTGTAAAGAGCAGCAGTATTAGAATACTATTTGCATGCATACTTTGTTTAGTCATCCAATACATTCCCTTGTGAAAACACAGTTTTTCTGAAAAATGAAATTTCTTGAGTATAATTTTTGAGTGCAGAAATATCCTGTCTCTCTTTTGGTCTTTTACCTCACCTTCCTTCAGATTTAGAACTTCACTATTTGCTATTCAAACTCATCTCTGGCTATGCCATACTTGTGGTACATAAAGAATGTTTTCAAAGCATGAGGTTTATAATATTTATGAGGAAAAAATCAGAGGTAAGAAGAGTATTTTCACTTGGAGATTACTTTTTGACCCCTTAGTTCTTTCAGAGAGATCTTAGTGTCATAGGTTACTTTTTTTTTCTCAGATTATCATGAAGATCCTTTTCAAAAATGTTTGAAGGTAATCAATTAAATTTTTATATTAGGGGGAAAGACTAGATCCACTCTCAAGAGAATTTTTTTTATACAGAAGTGTTTCAAATGGCTTAAGAGTTTTCCATGTTGTTTTTTATGAGTAAAGAAAGTAATGGCACAAATATTTTTTTAATTAAGCACTGCTTTCAAAAGTGAGCCCTATTACTGTTTTATGTTTGTCACACGATGGAGACATGAAGACATTCAGTACATTTAACAGCAGGACTATAAAAGATCAGGGCTTCCCTGGCTGTCCTGGTTCCTATCATCATGAAAGTGAACACTTCAAGATCTGACTGGGGATGTTGGTCTATTACTGTTATGGAGAGGTTTTCTAATGTAATATAATGTACATTATGAGACAACAAAGGAACTGGACAAGAAAGAGTTGAAGGGAGTACAATTAAAAAAAAAAGAAGGAAGAAGGGATTTGGTTTTTCTCTAGTATGGTGGAATGTCATTTTATGCATCTTGCCACAGCCTTGCTAAAAATCAGTTAAAATGTGGGCAAGATATATAATGGACAGCAGAGGCTGGTAGCAGAGTGGACAATACAGACTAAGAAATGAAGGCTGAAATCACTAAATTATTAGGTAATTAGGTTAAATTAGGTTAAACCGCTTTTGTTCCCCTCTTTAAACTTATGAACACAGCAAAAGAGTTTTTAGTATTATCAGTACAGGAAAAACATCTGACAACAATTAAAAGTCTACACAAGCACAAATATTCAACCTCCACAGACCTACACCAGCGTGAATGAACTTGCTTGCAGTCTTTGGGAGCTGCAAACAGGTGACAACAACATGTGATTTTTTTCAGCAGAGAAATTATATTTAGAAAACATATTCGGACAACTTTATCAGGAGGAGGCACAGGAGGTGCTGGACAGCAAGTAGTATTACAGGGAGAAAACATTTCCCTTTACAGCTATACACAATGTACACCAAGGCAAGTACCAGGAGTCACAGGCAGTGACAGCTCCTGCCAGTAAGAGCTATGATCTTTATTAGATGGTTCCCAAACTTTAAACCACCACTTCTGGAGCTGCTCTATATATTTTTCCAAGGCTCTGACTCTGGGGACAAGGGATTACTCCAAAGGTAGGGGAAACAACAGCTCGGGAAACTAGTTTATTTTCCATGAACATAACAGTTTTCTGCATTCAGACAATAAGGATAAAAAAATATGGAAACCTTCAAGAATGGGCAAATGTCCATGAGTTGCACAATAAATGAGTCATATACAAGCTAACCCTAACAATTTTCTCAAAATTTTTCACCTGAATAAGAGTGACCTGTATGTGTTCAGATGTATAACAGCATGATCTAAATATCCATGACAAACATTACTTGTTTTACTGATAAACCTTTGCACTATGTCATTGACAGTATCCTAAATACCACCATTGAAACCAAGGTTCTCTTCAAACCTCTTCAGCTCAGATAATCCTTCCACTCAAATGCAACGCTCTTCTTAACCAAAGGTTGTTTTCAAGTCCCTTGGTCTTAATCGAGGTGAACAAGCTGCATGCCTTGATATCCAGCAAACTTCCTTCTACCAGATGATTGAGAGTGAGAAACTGAGGTCTTTAAACAAAAGATCCCACCCTGTGGATCTGCAAGAAGAAAATCTGAAGTGTTTTATTTTGATAGTTCAAAGGAAACGAATTTTATGCCACAAAATCATCAAATTTTAGAAATAGTTTGCACCAATTTTTTTCTTCGGAAGTGTACGCAGCAGATTCTTTCCATATCACACAGCGCAGAGCACACCACCTGCTCCCTGCAGGCATGGAAAACACAGAAGCAAGCTAGCCAACACTGAAGTGAGGAACCAGCAAACAGATCAAGCCTTTCTACTGACTGTCTGGGAGAAAGGAAACCTAAAGAAGGTGTGGTGGTTTGAAACCCTCAGAAATCCAATTTCCAAGTTCGAGCCCTCCTCCCACAGTTTGCCCCAGTGTGAGAGGGTTTTCAGACAAAACACAACTACTCAGCATTGGGGGAAGGGGAAAATACAAGGTTTATTTACATACATATACATACAGGTAACAACTCAGCTATCACTTCTACGATGAAATAATCTATTTACACTACATTAAATTTCTTTTTTTTCTTCAACAAGAGTCCAAGAAGAAAAAGAGAAAAGTCCTCTTGCCACTACGTTAGATAAGCCTCTCCTTTCTTCCAAAAAGAGTCCACGAGAAAAAGGAGAGGAAGTCCACTTGACTTTCAAGCTACAATTCCTCCAAACCAATTTCTTTTGGCACTGTTGAGTGTCTCCCATCCTGCCTTTAGCAGGAAATAACTGCTTCTATTTTCCAACACTGTGATGATCTAGGCTCAAAAATGCCTGCTAGTAGAAAGAGAGCTACTACACGAGTTATTGCAACACCTCCTGTGTAGAGTTGAAAGCATTGATGAGTGACAGCAGAATTCAGCTGCTGCTGTCAGTCACAAACTAATTTCACTTTACTACCTGTACACAAATCCTGTACACTACTTAAACTCTCTATGCAAATCCTATCCTATTGCGCGGTATTTTTAGCTTCTCACTGCTTATGCTTGGGCTTTCTGAGGAAGCCTTACTCTAAAAACTGCCTGGGGTGCTCAGTCTTGGTCATGAAGAGGGGCAAAGTTCTGCTGTGTGTTCTGGTACAGGTGACTCAGGACTTGTGGTGTTATTGAGTCCTAAAGAGTACTCTCTCCCCTCTAAAATCAACAGGTAGGAGTTTCAAATTCTTGCTCTTCATATGCAATCAGATATCACTGCAGGAATGAGCATTAGTAAGTCAAGAATTTACTATTTTTTTAATTGGCTTCTTATTAGTGAACAGGTTCTTATTTTCTAATAAATTTCTCATGGACTTTATGGAAAATGGGAATATTAGTACCTTTAGTTCTTCTTCAGCATCTCTATCAACTTCACCACCTCCTCCTTCACTTAAGGTTCTGAAAATTTAGGGGGAAAACAGATTTTTACATTTTATGAAGTCACAGATATCTTCTGTTACTTTGCAGAGCTTTTTCTCTCACAACTTTCTCTTCAGCTTACGTGGCATTGTCATTCCTGTCACGATTCATTTGAAGTGAACAATTTGTGTGCTACACTCTCTCTCACCAGGGACTGATTTGCTTGTGTGGTACCTCTTGTTGGTTTCCTGTGCTCACCCTCACCACTTTTTGTCCTTCCATCCCTGACTTAGAGAAACTTTGCCATTTGGGAAGAATGTTGGTTTGTACTTGTGGGTGATGCCTGACATTCCTCCAGAGAGTGGCAGTTGATAATTACACTCTTCCTGGAATTACCTCCTTCACCCAATAAAGGATGAGACAGATTTCCAACATGTTCTACTAAAATCAGATCCCATACACCTGAACAATGTGTAACACATGTGGTGTTCTCTGTAAAGGTTTACTGAGCGGAATATGCAAAACCAGTATCTCTGATTTATATCCCTCCCTCTAGTCCTGTATTTATACACAAGTTTCATCTTGTTTCGAAATCACGTACATTGGCATCGCAGGCACCTTATGTGCATTTGGGGTCCACGATTATGTCTGTAATATCTGGCCATGCAGCTTACAAATGCTGACTAAAATTACCCTTTAAGCAACCTGAAATACTTAACAGTAGTTAGAGATTACAGCAAACTGGCTCCTCGAACCTTTGGCACTGCAGAGACATAAATCCAGTCATGGGCTTTGATATCCTGCTCACACTGAAATGCTGAAATTTGACTGACTATTAAGTCATTTTAATAACTTTCCTATGAAAAGAACATTAAGCATGAAAGTAATTAATGCTGACTATGAGGTAAGGATTTTTCTCTGAATAGGAATTACAACCAGCACGGTCTTAAAGTCTGAGAAAAATGCGAATGGAGCAATTAAACCAGTTTAAAACTTCAGTTTCAGAAGCCTACTTAGCCATAATTTTGTGGGGAGTGTTTTCTTCTCTTTCAGAAGAGAAGATGTGGGACGCCTGGAAAACCTTGCACACACCAAGTGACTTCCTTGTGATGTTACTTCTGGAAACCACCAGTGACCAGAGGCTCTTGTCCACCCTTGGAGACATGAAACTGAGTGTTTTAGTCTCTCAGGTGGCACATAGTCTGCAAAACTTGCTGGCATGGGCAGCACAGCTCCCTCATGGGCACATCCAGCAGCTGCCAGGCTTGACTGGTTGATGTTCCTCAGCCTCTCCAGGTAATTGCCTGGCCCTGAACATCATGAGTTTGCAGAGGCACTGCAACTCCTGCTACGACTCGTGATTTTTCCACATGGCTTTTTTTCCCCTTCTTTTGAGCCAAGCAAAGTAAAACAGTAGCCACACCAGCTGCTGGGAGATTTCCCAGTGGCAGGGCCTCAGCTGCAGAGCCTTGCAGAAATAATGCAGACTCAAGCCAGAATCACTGCATTTAAGACCAATTATAATAGCACACATTTCTTATTCACAATTATTTCAATATAGACAACATTAATGTTCTCCCCTGCCTCCATGGCATTCAATGCAGGTATCCCTGTTCGTTGAGAGCTGTTTTATGCTTTTCCTCTGAACCCATATTTTTCAGTTCAAAGGACACTTAGTTCCTGCATTAGGCATGAAAGGAACATCAGTATTTTAGATCAGACATCAGTATTTTAGATCAATGTACATCAATGGATGGGAACTCCTAACTTGCAACTTGTGCTTTTAATTTTCTCCTCTTCTTCATTACATTTCATGGGCAGTTTGGGAACTTGAGTGCTTAAAACTCTCTCCCTGGCTAAATACAAGTTTGTCTTACTGAGAATTACAAAAATGCTGGTCTCACTCAGAAGCTGTGAAAGAGTGAGGAACACTGCTCAATGAGAGCTTATGACGAGTTAAAGCTGATTCTTTTAGAGAATGCACATAGAAATTTTTACCTGCACAAATACAAATATTGGAATCAGCTTTCCATCTGTGACAGTTTCTGGTTTATTTTTTTGGAAATAATGTTTACAACAACTATATTCACTTAAATTTAAATGAAAATTTCAAGTATGTTATGTTTATTTTGGCCCATAAACACGTGACTGTCTGATCTTATCCCACAGGTCACTTTGGCAAAGCAGGCAGAGCACACCACCACGGACTCCCTGAGGACAGATTAGAAGGGCAGGACTGGTAGCTTCTTGAAAACTTCCCAAAGCCTTTTAAACACACAAACAAAAAGCTGGTGATCACCCAGCTGGTAGCACGCTGGTCCTTGTGTTCACAGAGTGCCAGCCTTTACCTGCTGGTAATACAGCAGTTTGCTGTCTGGATTCAGAATAATTCAGGCAGGGGGACTTCACCTTCTCTGTGAGCATTGCTGAGCCTTCAAGGCAGTCTATAATGCATTTTTTCCACCAGCTGCTAGCAACTTAATTTTCTCTCTCTGACTGAGTAAGACACAGCTCGCTGGTGAGTAAATCATAAAATACAGTTGTACTGTGTTAGGCGTGTCCAGCATCTGTCATGCTTTATTTCTGGACATTTCTGGGCCTTTTTAGGTAACTGCCTTTCTCTGCACTTTGTAAGTGCACAGAGGAGACACAGTGTGTCTGTAATTCTTCTTCACGGTGCCTTTTTCCTTTCCTCTGAACGAGGAAAGCAAAGCACTGCAGCGTGAAGCCTGAAGGTCACTTTTGTGTTGAGCTGTTCTCAGGTTCTTCTGGACGTGTAAGGCTGTTTCTACTCCATTTTTATAGGTGAATTCACTGTTCCATATTAGAAAGGTTTTGTGGGTTTTTAGCAATTAAATAAAAATAATCCTTGAAGGAAAAAAGAGTTTCAAGCAACCACAACGTGGACTGTGAACTTGACTGCCAGTTGAACCCAACCATCAGCAGTGTTCATATTGCAGTAATAACAGACAGTAAATAGAAACAGCTCCAAAGGAGAAGGCCCCCAACCCACTTAAAAAAGCTGGAAATAGAAACACAACCTTTAATGTCTTTTAGTTTGGGTCACAAAACTAAGAGCCAATGTTAAAGCTTTACAAACCTAGCTGATGAACTGTCCATTCATGACACAACCTGCTATGAAACCACTTTCACATTTAAAGTCCAAATTCAGGTTCAGTGGAGCATTTTCAACTGCACTGCCAACTGAGAGAGGAGAAAATAGGAAAATATGCAGAATGACTTGGTGCATTAAGGCATTACTTGCCAATACTTTCTCAATTATTTCCATGTTAAGCTTAGATCACAAATTAATATATTTATCCTGACTTTCAACATTGCAAAACAACTTGAGAACTTGACAGCAGAATCTTCTGTCACCTGAACTGTCATTAGTAATAGCACACTCTGAAGTCAGACCTCAGCTGACATGCTATTGTTGCACAGGGAAAAACAGATTGTCTGTCCACTTTGCTGTATGGCACTGGAGAGCCAGAACCAGTTCAACCAGCAGTAAAAATACTGGGAAATTCAGAAAACACACTTACATTTACCATCTATTCTGTGTGCAATGCAAATACTTCTGTTTGCTTGATGTTTTGCAGGGAAAATTCAGGCGGCTTTACTTTTTCATTAAGTAGAATTTCTCAGTGGAAAGTGTACGTGGTAGTTTTATGAACAGGAGAATATGTATTTTATCCACATAATAATTATTTCCTGTTTCACATATCTAGCAATCATATATTCAGGAAAGCAGGATGTACTCCTCGATTACTCCTTTTAATATTAGGTAGTTTTAAGTTCATTTAAATAGTTAAAGTGTACCAGTGTACATTGATGTGTTCAATGCCCTAAGAAATGACTTTTCAAGGTTATAAAAAGCCTGTACAAGATGATGAGTGGTGAAGTCAGTTGTGTTTATTTGGTATCACGGTGGGAAACATTTATGATCATTTTATATATCACTTCAGTCACAGGGACCACCTTACCAAGATAAAGTGCCAAAGTACAGCTGTAGGATCTTACCAAAATTTTAGGGTGAGATGCATTGTGACATAAACTGTTATTTAGAATCATAGAATATCCTGAGCTGGAAGGGCACCCCAAGGACCATCCAGCCAAGCTCCTGGCCCTGCACAGGACAACCCCAGGAATCACAGTATTGTCCAAATATTCCGTGAAATCCCTCAGTCTTGGTGCTGTGAACACTGCCCTTTCTGAACTAAGAACATGACTTGCAACCAAAGGAAAAGTCTGCCTCGTGGTAAAGGTGAAGTGAAGGATTTTAGATGTGATTTGTAGCAAATGGTGGGAGCCCTCCAGACCCAACAGAAAACAAAACAAAATTAATTTTATCACGTAAAGAAAAGATTTTTTTTTCCCCTGCTGCTCTCTTTTTGAAGAACATTTACAATATACCTCAATAAGAGGCATTTTGTGTTTCTATATGCTTGTTGAGCATGACATGCTAGCTATCTTGTTTTTGTTAAGTAATGCTCATCACTTTTAAAGATGTCAAACAAATCATCTACTTTAAACACACAGTTGTGAGTTTACTGCAGCAGGCCATCTATAGCCATCTTTGTTTAGATCAGATAGTTTACCAGAATATAATACTGATTACCTATCACAATTGCATTGCTATGGGTTCATGACAGCATAAAAGTATACATATTTCAATTCTTGATTGAGTTGCATCAAGAATACCAAGTGGGCTACACATTATGCTTATAGACATGAAAATGAAACACTCATCAAGACAACAGCAGTCACTGTCCCAGGGCCCTCATTTCTTTTTTATTTTATTCTAGTACATACACCTTTTGGAACATCAACTTTTATTTTTTTTTTTTTAGGAGCCTTCCCTCTCTATTTTGTTTCCTTCCCCAACTGAACTGTTTAAATCATGAGATATGAGCTAAATAAAATATGGAAGAAGTAAATAACCTTTTACAGATAGTTCCATCTATCAATATTCTCGATATTCTCTATAGTGTAATAGATTTCTTTGTGTATCACAACATAAAGAATTGCATCAAATGCAAAGCTGGAAATTTTAAAGAGCTTGGATCTGGATTATGCTGCATCTTATCAATTGCAGTAATGATATTAGAAAAAACTGAATGATCTCTCATTCTTTGACTTTAGAGAAAAGTCCATGTTCAAACACACACAGGCCAGCATCTACCACTTCCTTATAAATCATGACAAGTTAGTTGTTAAAAAAAAGCTCAGAGATTAAAACATATTCTACATAAAGATTCTTTTCTCTACAGATTATTTGAATGATGGGGGTGTAGAATAAATGTATACTAACTGAATATAATGTTTTTTGCTTCATTGTTAAAGTTATTTGGGCCACACAATTATAATAAAAATCCTAATATTCAACCCTGACCTTGCTTTTACTAATTCAAAAGAATTTATTTATTCCAAAGAATAAGGACCTTGTTTTGAAGATGTCAAGAAGAATGGATCATGCAAAATCCCTTAAATTATTTCCTATAAAATCCTGTCACCCTTGGCTACTCTAAACATCAGATTCATAATCTTTTTTTTTTCCTCAGTGAACATACACAAAAATGGCTTTCTTCTATGGTTAATACTTTAGAAAGCATGTTATAATTCCCCATGGAAAAGTTTTCATAGTAGAATTACAGACTAAGAAAATTAATGATGAGCAGCAAAATGCTCCAGGGATGTAGTGCAATTATTTGCATGATAACCCACACCCTCTATTTGCTTTATTTCATCTGTCTCCCATGTAAATTGTATTTTTACAAAGAACTGCTCAGTCTATCATTAAAACATGAAGGTTTACAGAAGGTCTTTCAAAAGGCTTAAATTTAATTGATGTCCAAACCCTCTCAGTCTGCAAATCAGTAACAAAAGACGTTTTGCCTTCTTCCTGCAAACAGAGCAGATGTCTAAGTAAAATATCACCTCTGGAACAGAAGCAACTGACTTTTATGTTCTCATCACAAAAATTGAAGCTCTCCACTGGTGGCCTTTCTTATTTACACCACACACATGGCAATCTTTGACATTCATTTCCTTGAATATAAACAGAAGATACAGGCTCCCTCTCCCGAAGTTAATGAGTTGAATGATAAGGCTCCTTAATTCAAATGCCTAATGACTGTATGTACTTCCAGAGTTCTGAAAAGGAAGTGTGTTAAAATTGATTTTAGGATAAAATAGTAGATTGCTGAAACAGCATCTTCCTGCTTACTGTGAAAGAACTTGTTCACATACAGCCTTAAGCCAAATTAGACACACTAGTTTTAATGCTGACTAAAGCTGTGTCTTCAGTTTGACTGAAAGCCAATTGAAATGAGTGGAGCACTGGGGCACAAATTTTTTAACTTTTCTGTGGTGTTCTTCAATGTGAACAGGATATCTAGTGAAAGGACATTAACAATATTAAGACTCAATAGACAGAAATCAATAGACTGAAAACTTCAGATAAAAAATGCGTTCATTAGAACCAGTCAGACGTTTTTCAGGTGAGCTGTTTTGTCTCAAAAAACTTACAGAACATAAAACTTTCAAGTGTATGCCAGTTTTGACAGAAAAAAAAAAAGGAATCTCAAGTCACAAACAGAGATGCATTATTTGAGAAAAGTGTTAAGGACACTAACTTATAATGCAGAAAACCAGCCTGTTCTGCCTGGTCCAGATGGGGACTTGAACCTTGTCCCTGTCTATGTCTCCTGTGAAAATGTACATCATCTGTTTGTCCTGCTGTGACATGAGAATTTTTTATTTTTTTTTTTAAATTTTGAAAAAGGGAGAACACAGCTTTTTGTCCAACCCTGATATTATCCTCTGCTGGACTACTGGTCGTGAGACTTGCTTGGTGTGCACTGATGACTTATCTTCATGTTTCCCATAAACTCTACAGGCCCAAAACACAAAAAGAGGAGGATAAAGACCTTCCCAAATCTGAAGGAAATTTAAGTGGTATTTTAGTTGCTGCTGTTTGTTTTGGTTGGTGGTTGGCTTTTTTGTTTTGTTTTGTTTTGTTAATATGAACAAAGGTTCAACTCTTAATTTTTTTTTCATTTTAACTTTTCATGTAAATTTGACCTCTAGAGTGTGAGAAACTGAATGTCTTATATGATGAAATTTTGCTTGTCTCCATAGCAAACAAAAAGTCAAGTCAAACTGTCCAGCCAAAACACTTCAATCCACTTTTTGGTGTAGATAATATAAAAACTGAGGAATTATTTTCCAAGACATCAGACAGTTACTCTACTAAAACTTGGGGAAGTTGCTACTAGGTGTTTCTTTCAGCTTCTTCTTGAGGTTAGATGGAGTCTGTCAGTTCTCTGCTTGTACAGTTGGTGATAAAAATTTCAAGTTCCATGTAATCAGAGTTGAACTGTGGACGGTTTTGCATGTTCTTGTTATTTCCTAGTGGAAACCTTTTAGTCTTTGCACTTTTGCACGATATTCTGTTCTTGAAATTCAAATTTAATGTAGAAGATCAAATCTACTGTTGACGGCACCTCAGTGTCAACTGAAGTTAATTTCCAATAAAATCTACAGGCATCCCACGAGTTTTTCAGGTTGCTTAGTTCCTGTTACATAAAGAATTGGTGATTTTGGGTCTTGATAAACTGTGGAAAATGTGTTCTGTCCTGTAACAGCTGCAGGGTGAAACTAAGTGAGCAAAATAGTCCTTCCTTACTTTGAAGTCTATCAGCACAATGAAATATAAAACTGAATGTTGGGCAAGCCAAGGGTGATATGTTCCTGTCATCAGGGAGTGAACCTACTTCTGTAAAGTCTCTTTATTTAAAACTCTCAACAATTTCACTCTGTTTCAATAAAGTTGTGAACTGTATGTTTCATAAGTATCCCTAAATGAAAAAAAATAACCTTATACAGGTTTGAAATATATTAGACCAGTAGCAGGAAACAGAAAAAGCTGTCCATGACCAAGCATTAAAAAACAACTCCATAATTCTATCCATTGGCAGGCTAAACATAAAACCTCTGCAAATTCATACAAATAAAAATGTTATTCACTGGAAACAAAATCTGCTTCACTCACATTTCTGGAGAGTATTTAGATGTCCAGGAAGGCATGACTGAGATAAGGCAGAGAATGGGGACAAGGATATGGGCAGAAGATTATAGAAACTACATCTTAAACTCCCCTTGCATTGAGATACACTGCTTTCTGTGGTGGCATCCCTTTTGTAATAATCAATCACATCAGTAAAGGATAATTATTTGAGAAAAGGAGCATTATGTAAGTAAGATGCCAAATTAGAAGGCAAATATTTAATCTGTAGCACGAACTATGAGATGAGAGGTACACAGCTGAGGAGATCTTTGAGTGCTGCTAATTACTTACCATTTTTTCTGCTTTTTGAAAAAACAAATAGAATTTTAAAGAGCTATAAAAATGTTAGAGTCTGTTAGAATAGTATGTTGTGAATAGAAGACCCTGGTAAGACTGAAGGAATGAGTTGCAAAATACTTGTTCTGATGAATATATACTCCCAAATTCAATTCCATTGTTGATTTTTAGTCTTTAATGTTTTGGGGGAGTGGGAGGAGTTGTAACCTTGATCATTTTGTGTATGTCTGTCCTCTTACAATACTTGTGTGTGTAATTCTTGTGTCAGGCTCTTCTGAGTCTGACAGAATCCCAAGTTGCTACACGAAAGCAAATTCTGTGTTTTGAGCCTCATCATGTGTAAATTCCATAAATGTAGATTGTTGACTAATTCCTGTTTTAGCATTGTTGATTGACTCTGAAGCATTTTAGTGGACAGCAGTAGAAGGAGCAGTTTCATACTGGCTAACTCAGTTCCTAGACTTTAAAGAACTAGCAGAGCAGAGAAGATTGCCAGCTAGCTGAACACGTGGATTTTCTTTTAATTTTCTGAAGTAGCATGCATTACACCTTAGAGTCCTCATAAAACAGAGAACTGTGCATAGAGGAAAAAAACACCAGACAATGAAAAAGCACTTTATATGTGTAATTTTTCATAATAGCACACAATTTTAAACTACATATGAATAACCAAGGAGGCAAACATTCTCCTCGACTGCTTGCTGTCAATATAGAAGCAGTTCAGATTTCAGAAGGAATGCCGTGATAACTCTACAACACAAAGGCAGGCCAAGTTAAGTGCTTAAATATTTCTGGGCAATTTAATGTGTGGCATTTGATCTTGATTTTCAAAACTGATAAAGTCTTGGAGTTCCCACTAACCCCACGTGATGCAGTGACAGGTTAGCAGTTCCACAACTCCAGGTCACAGTATTGCCATTTTACAGCTTAAATGCAAAAGGACTTAGAACCACTGCCATTTGGGAAATTGTTGTTTTTACATGCAAACTATCAAGCAGCCCTTAGCCCATCTGCTTGGCAGTCCCATATTTTATAAACAGTCATATTTCAACTCGGTTGGTGTTTCAGAGAACTTACACTCATTGATTTGCTGTACTTAAAAGGCAATGTTTGAGAAATTGAGTTCTTATGTATTTTTATCCGTTGCTGTCAATGTTGTGTGAATGCTTCTGCAGCTGGCATTATTTATACAGTTATGTAAACTATGGCTAGACTTCGTAGCTCAAGCAAGTTCTGAAGCAGGCAACAGAACGAGCTCAAAAAGAAAAGAAAAGGAAAAAGAAAACCCCAACACTCAGCAACCTCCTCCTTACTCCTGCAGATCACTGTCTTTTTCTGAACACCACACATCATTTTTATACTGACCTTCTGATGCAAGCTGAGATCTCCACAGAAACCAGCTCAACATCATCATTTTCTACAGAGGGCAACTTATATCGATGCAGCTTTTGGGACAGACCTGGCCACCTCTGCACTGCAGTTGTACATCAAACACCCTGCTACTCACCCCTGCAGATCCTTCACGTGGAAGGGAAAACAGAGTTCTGGTTCTTTTCTGCAGGAAAGGTGGTTTTTTTTTTCGGTTTGTTGGTTTAGTTTTGTTTTTTCCCTGAAAAGAAGCCTCGTTTAGGAAAGTTAAACCCGTAATGCCCTCATAAGTAACCATAAAATCTCTTCTATATCAAATACATCTCAATTTTTCTGTTTTCTCTGTGTTCTTTGCCAGTTCTGAGTGCTTAAACACACGCTCATAGAGATTTTGAAACTATTTTTGCAATCAAGTGACTACGGTGTGAGAGGTGACAGAGGAGCTTAAAGAACATTTGCACTGCACTACAAGCATCATCATAATGGCTGGCACTTTTTTTCTGTCCCATATCCTAGTAGCTACCTAATATTTGACAATCCTCTGCTTCCTTTATAAATTGTATTGCTCATAATTTCAAAGAAAGCTTGGAAACTTAGCCCAAATATAGCCCAATACCTGAAAGGTAAAAAGCAAGCAAAATATCTCAATAACTTTTTTTCTTCTTATGCTGATGCTGGAACTTTGCTGAAAGCACGTCTTCTCTTTTTTTATTTGTTAGGGTTGCTGGGCTAGGGACCGTCTTACTGGCCTAAGCTTCAGTATTAGCTAGGATGCCCTGCAGAAAATTTGTGTTTGATAGCAAGGTATCACTTACAACTTACACCATTGACTTAACAGGTTCTGAAGAACAATAGCAGTGAAAATTTGAAAAATAAAATCATAGCAGATAAAAGCACATGTCAATATAAACACTGTTCATTTATGTTTCAGCTTCTCCTGAACTGGGTCTCAAAGTGAACAGGAGTTAGATCACATTTGCCTCTGCTGTTCATAGAATCATAGAATAGATTGGGTTGGAAAAGACCTCCAAGATCATCAAGTCCAACCCCTGATCCAACTCCAATTACTATATCATGACACTAAGGGCCACGTCCAATCTTTTTTAAAAACCTCTAGGGATAGTGAATCCACCACCTCTCTGGGTAGGCTGTTCCAATGCCTGATAACCCTCCCTGTAAAGAATTTCTTCCCAACATCTAACCTAAACCTCCCCTGGCAGAGCTTGAGCCCATGTCCCCTTGTCCTATTGTTGGTTGCCTGGGAGAAGAGACCAACCCCCACCTGGCTATAACCTCCCTTCAGGTAGTTGAAGAGAGTGATGAGGTCGCCTCTAAGCCTTCTCTTCTCCAGACTGAACAACCCCAGCTCTCTCAGCCTCTCCCCATAGGACTTGTGCTCCAGTCCCTTCACCAGCCTCGTTGCTCTTCTTTGGACCCGCTCCAGCACCTCAATATCCTTCCTGAACTGAGGGGCCCAGAGCTGAACACAATACTCAAGGTGTGGCCTCACCAATGCAGAGTACAGGGGAAGGATCACTTCCCTGCTCCTGCTGGCCACACTGTTCTTGATGCAGGTCAGGATGCCATTGGCCTTCTTGGCCACCTGGGCACACTGCTGGCTCATGTTCAGCCTCCTGTTGATCAGCACACCCAGGTCCCTTTCCGCCTGGCTGCTCTCCAGCCACTCTGTGCCCAGCCTGTAGCGCTGCAGGGGGTTGTTGTGGCCAAAGTGCAGGACCCGGCACTTGGCCTTGTTGAACTGCATTCCTTTGGAGTCAGCCCATCTCTCCAGTCTATCCAGATCCCTCTGCAGAGCCCTCCTGCCTTCCGGCAGGTCGACACTCCCTCCCAATTTGGTGTCATCTGCAAATTTGCTGATGATGGACTCAATTCCCTCATCTAAATCATCGATAAAGATGTTAAAAAGGACTGGACTCAACACAGACCCCTGGGGAACACCACTGGTGACCGGCCGCCAACTGGATGCAGCTCCGTTCACCAGCACTCTCTGGGCCCGGCCCTTGAGCCAGTTCCTGACCCAGCACAGAGTGCCCCTGTCCAAGCCGTGGGCTGCCAGTTTTTCCAGGAGTATGCTATGGGAGACAGTGTCAAAGGCTTTGCTGAAGTCTAGATAGACCACATCCACAGCCTTTCCCTCATCCACCAGGTGGGTCACCTGATCGTAAAAGGAGATCAGGTTGGTCAAACAGGATCTGCCCTTCCTAAACCCATGTTGGCTGGGTCTGATCCCTTGTCCATCCTGTAGCTGCCGTGTGATTTCACACAGGATAATCTGCTCCATAACTCTACCAGGCACCGAGGTCAGGCTGACAGACCTGTAGTTACAAGGGTCAGCCTTGCAGCCTTTTTTATGGATTGGGGTGATATTTACCAACTTCCAGTCATATGGGACCTCTCCAGTGAGCCAGGATTGTTGGAAGATGATGTTTTCCATCTACTTTCCTGAATAGGTTCATGTTCTCAGAGTAAATCATCGTGGGGATATTCCACAAGTACACCCTGCACTGTAAAGTCACCCTAGTCCATTGTATCAGTTATCTGAAATTGTAATAATTAATTTGATCCTTTAAGAATACATTGTTCATTGTTCCTGCTGTGATAATAGCACAATCAGTGGAATTAGCCTAACGCTTTCGTTATAATTCTCCATGTTCAGTCATTTCCTGACACTGATAAACTAATTATGTGAACTGAAATTTCCCTTTCTGGTGTTCACTGCAGATTGAAACGTCTTAACAAAAGCTTCAACAAACCCCCACTTTTCCAGCATGTAATCTCTCAATGGAGAATGGAAATGAAAAAGGGGCATCTGAAATTTTCACCAGGTGTTCCATTCCCTGAATAATAGCTGTTGTGTACCCTGCCAAAACTGAGGGTCTAGTGGAAAAATAAATGAATGTTTTCTTTAAAACTTTTCAAAAGATTCCCAAAGGGACAAAACAGACTGCTTTAATTTTCTTTTTAATCCTGCTACTTACTAATTTCTGGACATGTGACTTTGCGATCTTAAAATATTTCTGGTAGACTTTTTTTGACATGGCTATGAAACAAAACATAAATAATTTTTTTGTCAGTAATAACAGGAAAATGAAAAATTGAATTTTTTCTGAAGTGTATTTTAAAAGGGGAAGCTAATACTCTAATATAAGCTCATGCTAAAAGTGTCAGAACAGTGTAAATTGAAAAATTTCTTGTGTGCTACACAACTGTAGTCCATTCAAAACCTATCTTTTTATTTTCACATGTTTTTATAAACTCAAACAAATAGAGGAACATACCAAGTTGATACTAACATACAGATATAACAAAAAATGGCTTTGCAGAAAGAGTAAGCCTGTTAAAAATAATTTCATAACAAAACAGCCAAAAAGTGATATCAGTAATTCTAAATATTTCAATGTAAGCAGCAGGCATCATTCTTGCATGGAATATTACAAACTATTATAGGAACACGAAATTATGTTTATTGTAAAACACTGGCTAACTTTCAGGATTATTTGAAACCAAAATTGCAAAGAAGGAAAGGAAAAAGGAAAACTAGTCCTTAGGAACTTGAGTACATTGACCTCAGGGTGTACTGTACTTTACTGGGACCCAAAGGAATTCCATGGTGGCTGTGCAGTCACCCTTTCTGACACATGACTCTTTCAAAATTATTATGGTTCATGCACTTTTTCTGAACAGATGTGCAATTCTTTTCCCAGCTCAGCCAACAGTACTGGAAATATCTACTGGAAACATTTTCATAAAATAAAGTGCACAGATCTGTTGTAGAATTCCTCTTGGAAGTATATGCATTGTATATGGGAGAGAACATATTGCACTTAAATCCTGGACTAAAGTGTATGTTCTTTTTCTGGAGGTTGTGAATGTAAATGGGAAGGGGATTTGGATAAATACAGGTGTGTTGGGAGGAAATACAGTGATGGAAGGAGAAATGCAAAACTGCACCATTTGTAAAATATCCTATTAATTACTTTGTTCCTTTGAATTCTACAAAGGTTATTTTAATGACTGCTGAAACCCAAGATGTGTATCCCTGTTGCAGCTCTGGGGCAAATATTCGAAGTTATTTTTGTTTCTGCATGGTGGTGACTCCAAACGCAGGGCAGCAGTGGAAAACACCCAGTTGGACTGTACCCACTGGCGAGAAACAGTCCCACAGCACTTACATCTTCCAAGTTCTTAGTAATATTGGCATTGAAATTTGAAATTATTTCAAGTTATAAAACACCTTTACTTGGGCTAAAAGGCTTTATGCATGTCAGAAATAATTTGCAGGATTTTACCATTAGTTTAATTCTTTCTTGATCAGATTACTAATCACGACACTTTACTCCTGTTTTGCTAAAATAAAAACCTGAATCCTGAACCAGACACTACCATTCTTCTAAAGGTGGATATTTCTAACTAAGTAGAACTTGCAAGGATTCTCATAGAGGATATTTTCATGATAAAACTATGGAAGAGTTTTATCCCTCCTGCAAAGAAAATTAAACAGCAAGCAATGCTAATGTGTCTCTGCACAGGCAACTTATTCCAGCAGGGTTTGCTGCAAAACCTGTAAAGGTACAATGGTAACATGTACCAAAAAACACCCTTCTGCCACAGCCAAAATATCCCTTCCTGAGCCTGACCGAGAAACCAGCTTTACACTCTTACACTGGACAGTCACACAGCCATGCTGCTCACACGTGTGAAACTATCTTGTGAGCAGCTTTTAGTGAATGTAGATTTTGATAATTCTGAACTCTTAACCCTTCAGCAAAGCTGTTTACAGTCCAGAAAGACCCCAACTGCAGAAGGAGTCCAGCTAGGGCAGAACTCGGCCACAGAGGCTGATAATGTAACTTTGAGACTTTTACAAACCCTTCCTATGTGGTCAGTGGCCTTGCAAGCCAAGAGACCACACACACACAAGCAGAGACTCTCATAATTGCCTAACATTTTCACCACCTGTTCTCAAGCCATGTTATCAGATGTGAAGGAACCAGTAAAAAACAGTTTATAAGCTATAAATGGGAGCAGCTATGTCAGAAAGCTGATAAACATTGCAGTGCAAGTTATTTGGGTAGCAGACTGTAATTTAAACGACACTAAACTGCTTTAAAGTGTTGGTTTCGAGTTACAGGATGTCACAGTTGCTGTTTTGGGGTGGGAGATGTGTGTGTTGGGGTGATCAAGGAGGTGATACTTCTTGTTTAACAGATCATGTCAAAGATAAGGCTATCTTTTCCTTGCCTTTCTGCTTCATCTTTACCCCTGTCTGCTGCCGAAGTGTGAAAGATTGGTTTGGTTTAGAAAAAACCCAGAAGAGTGCCTACCATGTTCAGTCATTTCTTAGCCTTCAGAGTTGTTGACTTAGTATGGAAATGCTGGTATCTCTATCTCCAGAAAAGTTAATAAAATTAATCTTAAAACCAAACAAGTTACCTTAACCTCAGTACTAGTTTAAATAGACTAAAAGTGAGTGGAAAAAATATTTTTTATATATGACTCAGATGAATATGAAAAGGAAAGTATATCCAGATCTAATTACAGCTATAAATTTCCTGCATTATTCTTTAAAGTCATTTGCTTTCAAAATTATTTTAGTAGTAGCTCCTCTGACATTGCTGACTTGTATGAAAATTATCTTCTAGAACTAGGTATTGGTTATGATATGTGATGTAAATGAAGTATTCGTTAGGAATATGTTGAATATATTGTGAATGTCAGCCTTATTTCTCTCGATTTGAGCCCCTCCAAAGTCATATCTCTCTACATGTGATAAAACTACTCTCACATGAAAATCTTGTGAAAGTTGTAATTTTTAGTAGCATAACTCTGTGGACATCCAGTGATGAAGTGTCAGGATTAGCACTGAAAGTATTCCTTACTGCTCTGTGTTATCAGCTATGATAATTTGTTTTTCAGTCACCAGACAGAGCATGAGTACTGGTGTCAATATTTACCAAAAAGTCACTGGTAGAGCACTGCACAGTGCTTGAACAGTGCATTTATTTGTGATTAGTGCTTGGAAATTTAAGTAAGAATTAGATTCTCAAGTTTTACTCTTGTATCATCCTCCAGATGGTATAAGAAGTGTTATGCAATAGAAGTATATTATATATCCAGGTTTGACAATTTTGGGCAGTTTTGGTCCTGCTCTCTTAAAACAACTATTGCAGAAAAAAGACAACACCCACCCCAGAAATAGAGAAGGATAACAAGAATGAAGAGGGGTATGAAAAGAATGGTCAGGCAGGAAGAGATGAGTAAAAATGATTCTTTAGATCGGAAAGTGAGGAATGAGGCAGGATGGAGGAGAGGGAAAAGAATCACAGATGTTGATGATGATATTACCACAGTGAAGGTGTGTGAAGAAGAACCTAAGACATTGAAATTATCCTACACAAACTTCAAACTAGCACAAGCAGCACTGATTTCCTCTATGTCTCCAGGTTCCGGAACTTTGAGGCTTGAGATGTGAATGTCTCAAACTCTGGCTGCTGAAGGCTGGGCAGTGCATGGTAGGAATCACACTGTCCTCACCATAAATATATATATATAAAAATATACAAGACTGTCTATGGGATTAGGTAGACTTGGTCTGCAAGTTACATTGTTTTGCAAGAGTGCTAATATTGCTTTTCAATGTGGAAAGTTCCTGTTTCGTGCTAATTAGCTGAGGAATGAAAGTTAGAGGCTTCATTCCTGCAGACATTATAGGAGGTTCTAGTTCTCCCAGCTAAAGCTCTTGCACTATGGTAACCTTTCTAATTTCAGCAGCACTATCTGTTCAGATGAAAATTTTCCTGGAAAAGAGGTAGTTTTTTCCCATTAGCAAAACTCATTTTTAAAACACTGAAAAATAAAACAATGTTTTTGGCAAGATAGGCTCATTTACAGGCTAGAATTGACATGTGAAAATTGCTGCAAACTGTTGCTTTTATTTCAAATATTTCATATGTTTCTGCCAGAAAGCATCACGTTGCACCAGACAATGTAAATTTCAGAAAAAAACCCCCAAACCTGGATGCGAGTCTGTGTTCTTGCATGTGCAACTGCAGAAAAAAATTGATAACAAACTGAACTTTTATAGTTGTCAATTGGAAATAGATAGATGCAGATCATCAGCTCAAATTCAGGCCAGGACAGCAGCCACTGAAGATCATTATGTCGTGGGAACAATTGTGCAGTCTGTCAAAGAAGGGTTAAGGAGTACAGAAAACTTTTAACTACCCAAAACTATGTGGGCATTATTGTGGAGGAGGAATACTATGACCCAATTTCTCTTTCAGTCCTTTCTAGGATCCAACTCAGCAAAGTGAGAGCTGGGTGGAAAGATCAGCTCTGCCATTACCTGCAGTGCATCACTTAGAAACAGAGAGGGAACATCAACCCTTGCTGTTGACAATCATTTAGAAAAGTTTGTCTGCTTCCATCATGAGGCAAAAAAACCCCAATATGTTTATCACACGTACATTGAACACACGCCTCTCACCTCCTCCAGGAACTTCGTTTTGAGTAATTTTTCTTTTTTTAAATGTGTATGAACTGAGCAATGACACACCTATTTACACAGACAATATGGGATTCATGCTTTTTTGTAGGACTCATTCTTTACCTACAGCAGAGGGCAGAGACAGAGAAAATAAGTCTAGCCTTTGATAGGCAGAAGATGTCTGTGAAGTGATTGTGAGCAGTTTTGGAGGTCCAGGTTGTTCAACTTATTGTTTCTTTAGCTTGAACAAAAGTAGTTTCCTATCCACTTATTGCAACCAGCTGCCTAAACTACAGCCTTCCCTGTTGTTTATGCTTTTCTTTCCTTCAGCAGATGATGCTCAGACCTGCAGATTTTCCCTGAATTCAACCATTTCCCCAGTTAGGTACAGCATTACCTACTCTCTGCTTTCCTAGGCTCTGTTTCAAACCTCTGATCACCTTCTAACCATCAGAAGACTGCACAACCTCTGGAGGCAGGAAACATCACTAAGCCCCAGCTGGTCAGGGGCATGGGACCTGGGCAGAGAACCCCGGCTTGAAGACCACCTTGCCATGTGGTTTTTGATTAATTCTGTAGCATCAGCAACAACAAATCATTGCAACTAAATGGTAGCATCCTGAAATTTCTCACTTCAGCAAAATCTCTGTGGTAAAATTTTTGTTTACAGTGATGTGGATTTGATCTAAATTGATGAATTGACAAAGTGGTAATACAGTGATCCTCAAAAGTTGTGATATTGAACTGAGGTATGGAAACAAGATCAAAATTCTGGTGTTACTAATATCCCTGCTTATCATTTGCAACAACCCTATCTCGACTAATCAGTAGCTCTTCCCCTTACTTGGAAGGCAGGAAACTCAGGCTGATGTCCCTGTGTCAAGTGACACCTGGTTTCTAGTGAGCCTGTGGGCTGCCAAATTCAGAAAGGGCTCTCTGCTTCATGCACAGAATCTCAGCTGGGCCAGAGCCACGTGCAGCCTCTCAAGAATCAGAGAACCACAAAATATTCTGAGCTGGAAGGGACCCAGAAGGATCACTGAGCCCAGCCCCTCAGCCAATGGCCCATACAGGGATCAAACCCACAGCCTTGGTGTTATTGGCACCGTGCTCCGACCAACCGAGCTAAGGAATGCTCTGGGAAATAAAAAGATGCATTTTGTTCATAAATTCCTTGTTAGTTTTCTCTAAGTGCTGACTCTGGAGCGTGCAGTCCCAGTTCAAAACTAAAGAAGACACACAGAACTTGTGCCCATTCAATCCACAGCTACTGATTTCAAGACTCTGTGTGAGAAGAGGAATACAGGCTGCTATTTTCTTGTGTCTCATATTTCAGGCAAACCTGGTAAAGCATTTGATCACAAGAGATGAAAGGAAAATACAATTTTACGAACAAAAATGGCTCCCCCATAAGCCATTGAAATGCTGTAGGAGTTCCCCTCTTGCAGTTGGTTTTACTTGCCTCACACACAGCTGACATGGCAGTAGGTTGTTCTACTTTACTTAATTTATCTAGTTACAGTACACACACACACACACACACATACACAGATGAAGACATACCCAGTTTGAGGTCTGTGGGGCAAAGCTGATGATGACACACAATTACATCTACGTGGAAAAACTGAAATCATGGCCGGGCTTCGCAAATGAAGATTTGGGAAGGGCTCTACCCACGTTTGTTACAAACACACTGGGGGCTAAAAATGCCAATACGAGACAGACACGTCCGGTTGCAAAAGGCACAGCAGAAAGACTCCCCAGGTGGTAAATTCTGCAAGACACGATTCTTTCTGCGTTGTCTTTTCTCCTCCAGGGTGATCCTGCTGCGTTCTCAAAGGCATCAGCAGCGTTATAGATGGTGTGTCTGCAGACCTCCCAACTGGAAGCCAGAGTAGACCAGTTCTGATGATCAATATGGCCAAGGCTGAGATGTTGTTTCAGGCAGTCCTTGTATCTCCTCTTTGGGGCTCCTCTCTTGCGGTAGCCGGTGGCAAGTTCACCATAGAGCAAGATCTTAGGGAGGGGGTGGTTGGTCCTTCATCCTGGAGACGTGCCCTGCCCAGCACAGCTGTGTTCTCAGCAACATGGCCTCAATGCTTGTGACTGCTGCTTGTTCTAGAACAGATGGATTGGTCCCATAATCTGAGCAGTGGATGTTTAGGATTGTACGGAGGCAGCGTTGATGGAAGCGTTCGAGGAGTCGCAGGTGGTGGCGGTAGATGACCCAGGATTCAGATCCATATGAGAGAGTAGACAGCACTATGGCTCTGTAAACACTGATCTTGGTACTTTTCTTCAGGTGTTTATTTCACCAAACTCTTTTATGAAGCTTTCTGAAGGCACTGTATGCCTTTGCTAACCTGTTGTCTATCTCCCCGTCAATCTCACCATCCGAGGAGATGAGGCTGCCCAGGTAATTAAACTGTTGGTCTGATTTGAGCTCTGATTGGCCAATGGTGATGTGGGGATGATGGAAGACTTCCTGAGGTGCAGGTTGATGGAGAACTTGTGTCTTCTTTAAGCTGACTTCCAGCCCAAAGAGCTCAGCAGCCTCAGCAAAGCAGGATGTTAAACGCTGCAGAGCTGCTTCTGTGTGGGCAACAAGGGCGGCGTCATCAGCATAAAGCAGCTCCTGGACAAGATGGTTCAAGGTCTTGGTGTGGGGCTTCAGTCACCTTAGGTTGAAAAGGCTTCCATCGGTACAGTATTGAATGTAGATACCGTCCTGATCATCGAGGTCTGCCGTGGCCCTTTGGGGCATCCTGCTGAAAAAGACTGAATAGGGTTGGTGCAGGAACGCAGCCTTGTTTCGTGGAAAAACTGAAATAGGCAGAGTTATATTCCCCCTCTTCTTGAAACACCTGGAAGCCCTGGGAACATTTTGCGCATGCAGCAAGAATATTGTATGTTTATTTCTAAATGTAAGGTTCGTGCTTTCCATTTTTTCCGATCCCTTTCTGGGTTTTCCATGACGTATTTCTTGATGTCTGAGGCACTGCCTGAAAAACAGTCATAAAGGTCCTAATCCTAAAGCTTCCTCTGACTCTGTGGGTGAAGTGTGGAGTTTTTGAGATGTTTGCCAAGACAGCCTGTGCAAAGGGTTTGTTTTTGCAAGTGTTTGTGCACATATGTGCACAATCCCTGTGTGTGGCCTGTGCGAACACCAAATGCCGTTTACCCTTAAAGTTCCCTAAACCACCCTCTCTGCCTCTGTGGAAAACATCTCCCTGCTGCAAGTAAGCAGAACTAAAATAGCCATTTGTCTGTTCCTTTTTCATATGTACACCTACTCTGGCCCCCCATGAAAAGCTCCTCTGCAGTTTTCCTGCACGTTCTGAGCAGCTGGAAGTGCCCCGTGTCACCACGTGGATACGGCGGAGCTGAGAAGGGAGGAACAAGGCACTGGAAGCACATTACTGCTCTTTGTCTGTAGAGCAACTGCTTCAAACCCCTCCCCTGCTGCACCAAGGCTCATAGAAAGCTGCCCTTCCATGCATGTTCCTCCTTCCTGCACTCTGTTGCTGCAGGATTTACTTCAACTCCCTCACTTGTGCCGTGCTTTTGCAGCACGGTTCTCTGATTTGAGCCTCTCACTGTTCTCTGATTTGAGCCTCTCACTGTTCCCTGATTTGAGCCTCTCACTCTGAGAGACTGACACAGGAGCTCTGCTTCAAGGTGAAAACACCATATTTATCTGTGCTATTCAGCTATTCCTTTTAAACAACTAAGAAAGACAAGAAACAAAACCACATCAAACCCATAGCTCACAGAACCACCCTCTTGACGTGACAGCTATAAAACTTTGGCAGGGATTTGTTTAGTTACTCCCTTTCTCGTGCATGCTTCCTGCTGGAGATCTGCTGGGTTCATCTGCCTGTCAGTGCAGGCAATTTTATACCTCACTGTAAAGCCTTGGGTATGTGCTCTAATGTTTTAAATTTTTATCAAATTTTGCTGGCATATTAAGTTCATTGGCAAGGTAATGATTCCACCTCACTGTTAGTATACTGAAAATTAATTTTTTCTATCTTGAAATCTGAGATAATTGTTATTCACTTTATTGTGAGTAGTCCAAAAAGCTAAGTCCTGTTTGTTGAAGAACACAATACCTAGTAATCAAACACTGCTTTTCTTTTAATTTCATTGTGAGAAAAAATGGTATTTTATCCCCATTTTTCTGTTAGGGGAATTGTTGTAGAGGGAAGATAAATTACTTTCACAAGGATTTGAGAATCTTGCTGGTCTAATGGCTTTCCATTAGCCTGTATTGCTTCCAGTTTAGGAAGCCAGATTGCTCAGATTCTTTTAATGTATTTATGTTTCCCACCTCAAAGCTACTTTGAAATGATTAAGCACATGGCCAGGAACCACAAGTTCTTCCTCCTTCCACAGCTGGGTGTTCATTGTGTTTTACTACAATGTCAAACTCTGCACAGAACCTTTAACTTCTGTGAGTGAGGAAAAAAGAGCTGGAAAATGTGAGGATGCACGGCCATCTAGGAAACCGGGAGCAGCACTTCCACGTCCAGATACAAGTGCAGTAGATCACAGCATCTGATGACAAAATTGCACCAGTCCTTTTGGTAGGAGCTTAGGTCCTTTCAATGTTGACCTCAATGAATCCCAAGCTTCCCCTTTTCTCTTAATTTTTTTACTTATCCATCTATATTTAAATTGGCCTGTGTCTGTGTATCTTCACACTGATGACACTCAGCACCTTCATTTCAGGCAATTGTTTTTCACTTACAAAGATCAAGAACATTTTACCGTAGAGAATCAAGGAAGCATGCCTGTGAGAAGAACACCAGCATATCAGGAAGCAGGCTGGGACACAATATTTTTTTTATCTTGCCTTTGGCAAGTTAAATATCCCTCACTGTTTGGGAAATTGTGATGGAAGGCACCTAGGTAATTACTTCCCAGTCATTGCTTAAACAACATAATAATGAAAATACAGCTGAGATAGTAGAGTTGTCATCTGAAACTTTGTTACACTTAGCTTCAGTTCTAAATCCTTCTATTTCCAAAAGTACACCAAAGAAGTAACTCAATATTTTTAAAGACAGAGGTAAATACGTCCCTTGGAACCTCATTTGTGTATTTGAGTGGAAAAATATAACCTCATAGAAAGGAAACGAAAATACAGAATAATCTGTCAGACTAACCTGTAGTCTCCTCTGGACACTGCCCCATCAAACTCGTTTAATTTTGATTTCATATATTTTGCCATGTACAAGCTTAACTACCATGCTCAAAAATAACACTTAATGTGATATGAAGCTATCAATTCCCAGTGACTTCAGAACCCTAAAATGCCTATGTTTTTGATTTTTTTATCCCATTTTTCAAAATTACTGAAAACATTGTTGCTACATCTACAGTAGGTGTCCCACGAAATAGTTCTGCTTCCCAGCTGACAAGGGTGAAGTAAGACTTTAATGATGTCATAATTTATGGTTATAGAAAATGTCATAGTGAGGAGCCTGGGACAGAACTTTGGCTTTTCAGCACTCCTGTTCAGTGGTTTACACACAGAGCTTGCTTGTAGGTGTGTCTGTATCTCGTAACAAAGTACAGCCCCTCTGGGGAGAAAAATGTTAGAGGCTTTCTGCCATCCATCCATGCAAAAAATATCGCATAGAGGTGGTGCTGATGACTGAGCAGGTAACTTGTGTTTATATACTACAGGTGTGTAACTTGTTTTACTCCATTACAGCTGAGTAGTAGCTGCAGTTGTAAAATACAGCACAATAAAAATATTCTTTGCAGTTTAATGCGAGTAATATGCTACACCTGCCAATGTGGTGTAGGCAGCAGGTTTCTCCCTACAGCACAGCTTCCATTTGTGTTATCACCAGACTGGAACTGAAATGGCAGAAAAATCATTAATCCTCCGTTTGCAACCACTGAGTGGCAGCTACCACTACCTCAAGGTTATATTGCTCAACTCTTTGCTGCCAAGGGAAAAACAAATAATAAAATGCTTTACTTAAGGGTTCATACTGTTTTGTGCAAGAGGTGGGGCACCAATCCCATTTTACTGCTTTCAATGAGTAATTATAGTCTGTCCTTTCCTCTGTGCTTTTAAACTGTTACTGTGTTCTTCCCACCCTGACCAAAAGGCTGTGCAGCATTTCATGTACTTTTAATCAGCAGCTTTAGTCCACCCTATGAACACCTGTATTTCATTGCTGGTGAGTGATCCAGCCTGTCAGTTTTCCCTCCTCATGGAATTCGCTTTATGAATTTTTTGAACAGCATCAAGTGTATACAAGGGTCACATTTATAGGCAAGAACTGCTACTGAATCATATCTATCAACATTCTTATATTTAAGCTTTTCCTCTTCTCTCATCTTTTCATACTCTTTAATGTATCTGTGTATTCATATGACATCAGCTGAGATGAAAGTGGCACTTTCTGAGCCAACACTGTAGCACAAGGAGCCTGGTACCAGCAGGCACACCAGTAGCTCTAAATTCCCTAGCTAGGAATGAGGGGTAGACCTCTGACTGTTCCCAGGCTTATTTTTATTAAAACTAATTGAAACGAATTCTCAAATTATTTTGCTTTTTCTTGTGCTAGTAGTCTTGACTGGTTGGTTACCCAGTGGTAGTTAGATAGCACAAGCAAGGAAGAAGAAATCAGTCTGATTTCTCAATTGAAAACGACAATTTACAAACAAATAGGGTGTAACAGTCATCCACTACAGTTTAGCTGCCAGATAGGGTCAACTCCCCACAGAATGCATTTATTTAAATGAACAACTTGACTCTTCCAGCTAGAAGAGATGTATAATAGGGTAGGAATTCTAATTGAAGTGAGCATTCTGGTTCAACTTTTAGGGGAACCAGGGGGAGAGGGGCCATCCTGAGCATCCTGTTCACCACACCACGTACCAAAATCTGTATTATAAAAACCTAGAAAACCCGAGCCAAACCTAGATCTGTGTCACTTTTAACATTTAGAATTATTCTATAGGCCTCTTCTGTTCTCACTTGCCCCACAAACAGACTCATCTCTGTTCATTTTAGTGTTTTTTTTTCCAGGGACTTTTATTTATTTTTTTTTTGTCAGGGTCAATGGGCAAATATTGAAGTTTCACCCACATGAGTTTGGTCCTGACAGTGGTGAGAATTTATACTTAATTTTCATCAAAAGCAACCTGTCATCTGTGAAACCATTTCTGTAGTTCAAGCTACATGCAAGCACTTGCAGAATATAGAGGCTTTGGAAACTAGCAGGCAGACCCAGTTGTTTGCATTTAGAACTGTCCAGCTCAACAAGCATTATTTTATACTTAAAGAGACTTAGTCCATACCACATTAACTCAATATTTAGCTCTTAATAAGAAAAGCATTATTTCTCCATTACAAAAGCTGGTAGATTCAATTAATACAGATTCAAGAAGACATTTATATCAGAAATTAAATGATATATGATTAGCATACGAATTGGAAGATGCAGCAAAAATTAACTAAATAGGAGAACACAATGAGTTATACTGAAAGGGGACGTTCTTGGCTAAAATAAAACCATTCAGTGGAAAGGAACTCTTTCTGAAAATCCATTCTAAGGATAAAATCAATGTTTTATTTTAGTTGATTACAAGATCACTAATAGTTGTACAGGTAAAAGCATTTACTGCTGTCCTAGGGAGAGAGGTGGGGTGCTAGTCACCCAGAAGAGAACCAGAACATGATGCAAGAATCAGGCAAGTTTGAGGACGGGAGCCATGGGATGAGCTCAACAGCACAAAAATGTGAAGTCATATATTTGGCATCTGTTAATGAGAACTTCTTCTCTCCCAAAAGATCAACTTTTGGAGGAATAGAAGGTCTACCTTCCGCAGTAAGATTTGAAAAACAGGAGAGAGGGCAAGATGGAAGGAGCATTTTGAAATAAATGTTGCATGAGCATTTTCATATCAGTGTGACCTCAGGAATAAACTGAGCACAGCACGTGTGAACCCAGCAGGCTCTTCCGTGGAACATTCACTGCCATGGGTGGGTTCCACACATCTCAGATGTGACTGTGTCTCACCTGCAGCCAGAGGAGACTCAATAGCCTTTCAGACACAGGCAGAAGAAGCAGGCAGTTTATACTCCCTGGCTGGCATGCTCACTGTGTCTCTGATCCTAAACAAAAGGTCTCTGTGTGAGGTCACTGTATAATGAGCCGTAGTTCAGTTTTAAATACATTTTCTTCTGTCCCAGTGCAGAACAAAGAGGGGTGTCCCAGTTCAGGTCAGCACTTCCCAACATCATCATGTGAGTAGAAAAATAATGTCTGTCATCAGTTGTGTCAGCATCACTGTTTCATGGGAAGCAGACTTCCTGATACATTTGATGTCAAATGCCTGTCATTACCCTCTTTAATCTTAACTGATGACCTCTTCTTCGAGCTTTGTTGCATTTCTGCACACTTAATGTTATGTGAAAGAATCTTGTTTTGATTGTCCTTCAAAATTAAACTGTTTTGGTTTTCAAATATCTGCTTCCTTGGAGTGCTTGCAGGTATGTAAAATCTGAGGTGCAACACTCAACAAAAGATATGCTGGGCTAGGAAGGTTGGTTTGTGTTTCCATAAGAAGGCAGTTTTTGAAACTGGTCTGCATAATTCAGTGCCAGGTCAACTTTCAGGTCTGCAGACTCACAACACAGTGTGTTTTCACTTACGCTTTCTATACAGTCTTTATGTTTTGCTTTTGAAACTGCTTCAAAATACTGTGTTTCTTCTAGCTTCTCGGTTGAAGTTTAGGGTTTGAACAGCTGCATGCTACACTTTAGGTGTGTTAACATACTATTTTCAGACAGTGTGATTAAACATGAGAACCCTTTAGGATTCCAAAATTAGATTTGCTTTAACAAACACCACAAAAACCAGAAAAGCATTTTTTTCCTGAGCTGAAGATTATAGAAAGCTTCCTACAAATCATCTAATTGATGCTGTGAACTAGAATAAACAAAGTTTTGTTTTCAGCTGGATATGTTCAAATGTATCTCACTGTGACTTGACTTACAGGTAAAGCAAAATGAAAAGTTATTTTGACATTATTCAGCTTTATTTCCATAAATCTTCATCACAATGGGGTTTGAAGAGGTCTGGCGCGCTAAAAAAATCTTAACTCAAAATCTTTTGCAGTCTTCCTTCCTTGAATAATCCTGGCTCTCTGGCACATCTCAGTTTTGCTTTTGCTCTCCTGTGTTTTCTCTCTGTATATACCTTTCTCTCCAAGTTTACAGGTAGATGTACAGAAACAAGTGATTAAATGTTACAGTAAGTATTCCACATGCCTTAGTAATACTGTTTTGTTTTTTTTCTCCTGGAAGTGCTTACTGAATGTTTTATGTGATGCTGGTCTAAGCTTACAGCAGAAGCAAAAAATATTTTCAGGTGCCACATTCCTAGTATCAGATAAGTCTTTGCAACTACATTGCTAAAATAAAGCACTTGGAAAATATACCCTATTGGGTTCTTAAGTAATGAAACATACAGACAGATTTTCTTGGCAAATTCTAGCACTAACATACCAGCACATTAACAAGGTACTTTATAGCAATATATGGACAGCCAGGTTACTGTGCAAAATATTTAGTTTTAGAAACACCAGACTTTCATTATAACCATCGTGCTCCCTCTGTTCTGAGTGTTTTGCATGCTTCCAGTTGTTCTCTTCCCAGACTTTCAGAACATGTCTGCATCTTCCCATGGCTTTAATGATCTAAACCCCTTTTCTGTCTCTGGTGGGAAAATCCTAGTGTCTGATGACTACAGTTTTTTTTGATTTAGTTAGATTTTTCTTCCTTTAAACACAGACCTGCATTTGCAGTACACTGTTTAGACCAAGGCATAATGGTAGGGTTTCAAACCTCTCACAAGAGACTGCCTCAAAAATGTGTCACCAAACGAGGCAGAACGTAAAATATTCCTTGAGTAAACAACTCACAGACCTTCAGCCCTGCTCACTCCTCACAAATCAATCCCCTCTAGGTGTTCCTCACCTCTGCTTTTTCTGAACTGCTGGTTTCTGACCCACCAGAGCTTTTTCTAATTATGCAATAGTTCATCAACTGGCAGCACATCAAAGAACACAAAGGTGCATGGAAGAGGCTGCAAACTGGCTCTCCTGTAGCTGAGCTTGTGTTAGAAAATGGAGGTGGGAAGCTTTGGAGAATGGATGTCTTTCTCTCCCTTCTCTCCTCTGGCTGGTCAAAGCAGGGGAGGCTTCTGACTTCTGTTTTCAATTGAGATTTTATTTTCTTTGACTATTGTTAAAAACAAAAAGATTCTGTGCGGGGAAAACAGCTTTTAAAAGAACGTGTGTGTGGCTTTTGCTTCTCTGTAGCTGGTGACACAGCCTACACGATTGTGCTTTGAAAATGCTTTTCCTGGGGGGAAGTTGGGAGCCAGGATGTCTCCTGCAGTATAAAAGATTCTCTCTCCACAGCCACAGTATCAGAGACAAGGTAAAATTTAAGGATTTCAGGGATTTATGGGGACAATTCCTCACAATGTACCATAGAGTTTAATAAGCTTGTTAGATGTATGGCTGATTTCTCTGATCTCACACTACTGGAAAGAGAACTCCAGTAAGCTTCTCTTTTCCATTTATGAATCTACACCCCTTCGTTATCCCTGCCAAGGAAAGCACAAGAGTTTTAGCATTTAAGCGTAACTGAAAAAAGTTCAAGGAAAACTTCAGTCAAAAGGTCTATTTACAAGGGTCTCAGGAACTTCAGTCTTTTCATTTGGTGAATAAAAAATATCTTTATGGAATGAGATGTAGAATTAAACCTCTCTCTTCAGAACACAGTAACACCACAGTTGTAGAGACCCTACACCTCTTCTATTTCTTTTGAGTGTTGCTTGATTCCTAATAGAGGACTTCAGAGTCTTTAAACACCACTGGGATAGAGAAAACAGAGTAACTGGAGCAAAAAAGCCCTGGACTTCTGTGTTTCTGTATTTCTTTCAAACATGACACAGAGCTGCAAATAGATCAGATTAATGTCTGTCTGATAGCTGATTTTCACAGACAGTTATATTTATTATTAAGCTTCATCCAAAGCCTGTTTTCACGAGATTTCTTGTTTCACAAACCCAACTAAATAAGCAAGAAATATAGATTGGGCAAAACTGAGTATTTGAAGCACGATTGAAAAATTATGCTAGTGCCAAAGCAAATAAACAAATACAATACCAAAAGCTTTGTTTTTGTTCTGCTAAATTATAACCTTATTTTGAAAGTTGGTAACTGTTTTGTAATTTTTTTGTTTTCTTGTTATGACAAAGAACAGCATTCACTGGAGACTTAATTCACTTTAACATGCTCTTTGGGGATTTTTTTTAAAGTTGATAGTGAGAAAACAGTCTCTGCTTTTTAAAGCAGTTTTAATTTTTCTTTTAATTCTAAGCATTTTTATGGTATTTCATTTATTAGGCTTTGATTTGAAAGAAAGGTAAAGGGATGATACACAAAATTTCTAAAATATAATTATTTTTATTTTTTTCTCTGAAAAACACATTGAGACAGATCCTACTTTCATATCTAAGATATAGCATCAAAAAACTCCAGTGAAGTCAGTGAACTTTGTCTGGTTTTACAGGTATAACAGACTAGGCTTTACTGACATGTCTTTGTGTTTTGTAACAAGTAGTATACATTTAAAGCATTAATGTATATAAACCCTATAAACAGTTTTATCTAGATATAATGAGCAAATCCTAGTTTATGGCTATCAAAGGATTATGAACAGAAGTGTATTGCTCTTCAAAGGAATGGTTTGTTTTTCCTCTGACTTTAGTCCTGATCTATATTTGAGCCCTTATTTTATAACTCCTGTGTTGAAAGGATTATGATTCTGACAAAACTACTAAAGGGTATTTCATATATTCACAAAGTCATCCAGGTGGTCCTTCATTTTACAAGATACTGTTTTTCTCCTCAACAAAAATCCCACTCCTAAAAATCACCGTGTATCCAATAGTACTCCAATTTTTGGATGACCAATTGATTTCTACCTAATATTGTGTAAAATTAGTAGCAAGGCATTACATTCTTAACTGAGGCCTTAACACACACGTTGTTATGTTATACCATACTTCTTTTTAGAAGCATAAAATCATAGAATGGTTTGGGTCGAAAACTACCTTCAAAGATTGTTGCATACTACAGTATGGACCAAAAGCTGCAATCATACAAGAGTGTGTTTAGAAATAAAAAAATAAACTTAATGGTTCTTCTAGATGAAAAAATTCTACGGTACCCTCACAGTTGTATTTTAATATTTGCTATACAAATGAAAAATAGTAATTTCAGAAACTGTATGCATACAGTAAGTAATTATTCAAAAGAAGTAATCTTTTTAAGTATTACATATGGCTGCTTGTGGAAATCAGGCTGATCATTATTGATATTTCAGCTTTTCTGGTGTATTGTATATAGGCAATTCTGAAGTTAAAAATCACAGGCCACAGCTAGACATGTAATATTTTGGTTTTACATGTGTAATGGGTAAAAAGCAGTTCTGCAGTCTTTATTGTCAAAACTTACATTGCTCTTCTTAGTTTATTCTTTAGCTTAATCCTTAAAAGATCTCTGTATTTCATTGTGAATTTCCTTAGAAAATCTAAATATCTCTTTAGGAGAGTCTCATGAAATCCTAGTAAACTTTACATACAAGGATATACTAAATTTTGTTTTAAACCAGTTCTCATCTTAGAATAATAATTAAAATTCAAATTAGAATTATGTTACATTCAAGTTCAAACAGTACAGACAGTTCTCCTGTTAACTGCAATTTAATGGTAAGTGAACAAAACTACAAACGAAAGGCTCTGAAAATGGTTTTTGGGCTAGTTCAATGTCAGTAGATGAATTGTTGAAAAAAAAAATGGGATGAGGGACCTTTCTGTCTTCTGTGACATTATACTTCAGATCCTCACCCTAAACCTCCCACCCACTTCATTCATCCCCATATCCCACCTTTTCCCGCAAAGTCAGTGTGCTATAAATTGTTACAGGTCTTAAACTGACTTGTCATATTTGGCATTGGTTTAATTAGTTTTGGCAGATGATTTTTCGTGACTCATGGGAGAGTACTTTTGGTCTCTTTACTAACAGATGTACCATTTCCTGTGCTAAAAGCAATGACAACAATGTCAATGGCTATAAAATTGTAGGAATTTGCTACTCATAGTCCAATAAAAACAACTTACTTAAAAAAAAAAAAGAATGGTTCAGATAAGATGAAAAATACACATCAGCAGAAATGTTTGGTCATAAAAGATTTGATCCTTTGTCACTTATCCAAACTTAGTGTGTTGAACTAGAATTCTGTGTTACGCCAAGCATTGACTTGGTGACAACCATCACTTTTGGTGACAAAGAACCCCATTGCATTGCACAAAGCTGGCTCTTCCTGTTACATACATGGAATAAAAAGGACACATGAACAACAATCACTTCATTTATCAGCTCTGGTACAATTTGTAGATATTCTCCTGTTTATCCCAGCATGTTAAAGTGCTCTCCCATTTAAAGAATTCTGATGTGAAAGGTAACCTCTATAGTGTAATACTGACAGGAAAATCCTGTGAACCTGCAAGAGGGATTTCAAGGGAGATTTCCATGTGAACATCTGACTGACTGTTCTGAAATGATTGTCTCATAGAGAATAGGCAAAACCACGCGGCTTTTGTCCTGCTATGTTACACAAATAGCATGTCAAGGTGTGGTACAAATACCTGGATGCAGGTAGGAGGGAAAGGCTCTCCTGCTGTTACTGAGCTGTGAGTCTTAGACCTAGCTGAAACATTTTTTAGGTAAAACAAGTGGAAAAAAAGGTAAAGAAATACTTTTTGGATTCCTGGAAGCATTTAAGGCCGGGGTGGATGGGTCTTTGAGCAACCTGATTCAATGAAAGGTGTTGGCAGGTGGCCGGAACTGGATGATCTTTAAGGTCCTTTCCAAACCAAACTGTTCTAAGATTCTGTGAATTGCACTTAATTCCCAAATGTATTTCTTGAATCACCTTATTTTATGTTTTTGTGGTCCTTACCAGGATTCCTTCTTTCCCCTTCTGTTTTCCACCATGCAAAAATTAAGTGATCAAAAAAATATCTCTATGCTATAAATAAGAGCACATCCTGGAATATTAATATTCAGGTCTCAGTTAACCAAAGTCTTGCATTTCTCACATAATATTTGAATGTTTTAATGATGTGTTGAATATTTAATAGAATAGATCCAGTCCCATCTAACTTGGCAATGTGGAAAATCTCTTCAAAATAGAATCACAGAAATTAGATGTTCAATGTTAGGGATTTCCAAACATGTCTAAATTTCTTTTATGTGAAATTAAGGTTAATTAACCTCGACTTCCTCTTTTTGGAGGCAGTAGACAATGTTTAGCACAAAAGGAGATATTTTGCTAATAAAGAAAGTCTGCTGTGACCTCTACATTGTCTGTGATACAAAAACCTCTCACCATAGCAGAAAGCAACGTCAGATTTAATTTAAATCCTTGCAATTTGAACTGTCATCAATTATAATCTCTCCGTTGTCAGCAACAGGGGACTACATGTCCAGTAGTTTAGAAAAGTGTGAAAACCTTTCGTGTCAATGAGAGCAAGTTGAGTATTGATTCCCAGGTTAAAAATTTGGGTTGCATAAACCTAAGATGACTGAATGTAATTTTAGCAGAGTAATAATATCTCCTGTCAAAAAACTTCAGACCACAAAAAAATTTCAACTAGTAGTAATTTAGTTTCACATTGCTAATGCAGATCAGTCCAATTGCCTGCCTTTGGAGGCAGATATAAACTGAATGAAGCAAAGATGCAATTTCCCAAGAGACATTCTCAGATAATTTTCTTGTAGGCATAAATTTGGAACTAAGAACCTTTTGTTGTCATCCAAGGGAGGCCTGAGTGCCTCATTTAGTATTAACAGTTATTTAGATCAGTTATCTAGAGGAACAACTTGAATCTTGGACAATAATTTAGTCTCCATTCATGTTATTCTTGCTACCTTCTCAGGAATTTGGAGCCAGGGCTGAGAAGCCCATTATTTACAAAGTTCCTGGCAGTACTAGATAGTTCATGTTGTCTCCAATGGACTTACATAAACATTCATTTCACTACTATCTTATCACTACTTAGCAGAGAAACAAAATACAAAGCAGTTTATTCTCTCCCTGTTCAAGACCTAGATCATAATTCTTAAAATAAAAGTTCACCTTTTAAAATGCACATACTTCATGTATGCATGGCCATTACAACATTCCTTTCTTCTGTCTTTCATATCTGTTAAGTAAAGCAAAGTAAATGAAGCAAGGGCTGGTCACAGGAAAAGGATATATAACTTTAGTTTAACAATATGACTTGTATTTTTATTACTGTTTTAAAAGCACACTAGATTTTATATAAAGTACTTAATAAGCTTTTCTTTTTATCAAGTTTTAATATTTTTATGGAACATATCTTTTAAATTTTTCCTTAGGAATGATTTGTATTTCTGACAATACCGAAACTTGTTTAAGATGGCCAACTGATTTTTGTATAAATAGTAAAAATAAGAATAGGACACCATGCTGGGAGTCTGAGTTACCACCCAATGTGTATCTTATTTTTAGATGTCATTACTCATGCATTTACATTTTTTAGATAGGCTCTTGGCTTTACTTCCTGCTTGAACGACACAGCTAAGATTGACTTTCCTGTCATTTTTGTACACAAACCAAATCAAATTGCAGCTCTCAGCAATGTCAGAGCACAGAATGGTTTGAGTTGGAAGGGACCTTGAAGGAATGACCACCCAGTTCCAGTGCCCCTGTCACAGATGAGGGGTTGGAACATTCCCCTTATAGAATCAAAGAATCAGCTGGGTTGGAAGGGACCTCTGAGATCATCAAGTCCAACCCTTGATCCAACCCCGCTGTGGTTCCCAGACCATGGCACTGATGCCACATCCAGTCTCAGCTTAAAAACCTCCAGGGACAGAGAATCCACCACTTCCCTGGGCAGCCCATTCCAATGGCTGATTACCCTGTCTGGAAAGAAATTCTTTCTAATATCCAACCTAAACCTCCCCTGGCACAGCTGAAGACCCAGCCCTCTTGTCTTGCTGATGGCTGCCTGGGAAAAGAGACCAACCCCTACATGGCTCCCCCCTCCTGTCAGGGAGTTGCAGAGAGTGAGGAGGTCTCCCCTGAGCCTCCTCTTCTCCAGGCTGAACCCTTCCACTGGACCAGCCCAGAGCTCCATCCAGTCTGGCCTTAGAGGTGTGGGACATGCACAGCATTTTAGGCAACCTTTTCCAGGGCATTACCTTCACATTTGTGAACCTACAGACGTGTTTCAAATGCCCTTTACTCCCAAAACCTTTATTTTTCTGCTGTGGAGAGGTGAGGAGTCTTTTGGCAATGTAACCTTCTTGGAACACTGAGAACTGAGAGTCCATTTCTCCACCCTGGGGAAAAGGCACCACTGCTAATAAGACTTTTCTAATGACTTTTGGATTTTGTGTGACAACACAATTTGAGAAAGAATAAGGGTAATGGTAAATTCAATCCAGTAACATTACTCACCAATGTAGGTGAAAACAGAGTTCAGATTCCCACTAAGAGTGGCAGAAGATTTGTCATGAGGGTGGGGATTGCACTCACAATCTACTGCAGCATTAGGCACTAGGAATATTACTGAAACACTGTGCTTAATAATGATTAGATGCTTAAAAAAATTAAACTTGAAAGCTCAGGACAAGTCATCATTCTTGATCAACACAAAGGATAAATATTTCCATTGCATACTCAGTTAACAATGGAGAATTTTACTTCTGTGAATTTTTTAACAACTATCTTGTTACTTGCCAATATATTGTTCTTAATAGGTGATAAAGATTTTAATGTTAATAGTTACAGAAGAGTGTTTTGCTCATCTTGTTGGATGATCAAATAAGTATATAATCCACAGTTTTCAAAGAATAATGAATTTGGGAATGTGCATTTAAGCAGATGGATGCATACACAGCACATGCAAAACACACAAATTTTTCATGGCATATTTCTGTACCCAGGGGTCTAGATGTCTTTTGTGTTTATTAGATCCATGTAGTGAAAAGAAAAACGAAATCATCATCCTGATATCCTTCTCATTAAATGTCACTCACCCACATCTGGGATTGGTATGCACAGCACTCTAAAATGACACTGAAGATTACAAAAGTTTTTTCCGTGCTCTCACTCATGGCAGGTCACTGTGAGAACTTCTTTTTTGTTTTCTTCCTGACCTTTCAGCTTATACATCTGGCCTCCACATCTCTTACAGGCTCATAAAAAACTCTGTCCCTTCTTGGATATTCTGAGTCCAAAATAAGCATAAACCCCCAAAACCTCTCACCACTTTAGGAGGCAGATTTGCATTAGAGTCTTCACTGCTAATAGACTCTCCAAATGTCTTATCCTGCCCAGGTTCAGACAAGCCTAAGTTGGTTTCTGGCAACTAAATAAGTAATCACTTCTTATCAAGCTCTACCTTTCCACAGGAAGCATTCTTCCTTAGGTTCTGGTGCTCAGCCAGTGCTTCTACTACCATGGTAGCAGATAAAAAACTCCACATTTTCCTTCCATTCTCAAAGCAAAAAGAAAAAAACCAAACCAAACCAAAATAAGCCCCCAAACCCCACCAATTATCCCCCCCCCGCCAGTGCTTGGCTTCTCCCTTTGAGTCCCCAGAGAAGCTCAGTGCAGGTCTAAGCTGCTCCAATGCTAATTAAGAGTTTTTGAAGCTCTCCATCATATCTCTTATGTAAGGCTGACAAATCCCACTGGAGTTGCCTGAAATTTTTGGGATGCCTAATTCAAGAAAAATAAAGATGGGATGCCTTTTTTTTTTTTCTGTAAGAAAAAGATGTTTCTACCAGAGGTGAAAAGGAAGACCACATAATCATACCCTGTCTGCTCCACGCATTTTGAGACAAATAAATTAAAAAAGTGCCTTAAAGTGTCTTGATTGTATCTGTATAATATACATAAATATACGGGGAGAATGTGAAAGAAGGGGTGGAGGAAGAGGCATTCCAAATATTTTGTTGCACCAAGGAAACTACAAAGATAGACATGTGGCAGTAATTAGACCTCACAGCTGTCATCCTGTTAGCTGAGATACAGACAGGAACGGTCCAACAGGTGAGAGTATGGGTTCACAGGGTAAGTACAAAGGTAACAATCTCTTCCAATCCCATCATAAATTAGAACTATCACATAAAAGTGGTCTGGGAAGCTGTACCTATATAACAAAAAAAAGGTAAACTTCCTATATATCAGTTCTACTGCACAGTAAGATCCATTTGCTGGCATTTGTTGGCAACACTGTGCCAATTTGCCCTAACAGCTCAAGTTTTACTATCAATGTTTAGTATGTAAAGAAGTGCTTCAGGTTGTCAGTGTTCCATATTCAACTTTATATGCACGTTGGAAAAAAAAAAAAAACAAGAAAAAAACCCCACTCCATTGTATAGATAATTTTTTGGTTTATTTTGCTGTTTACTGAAAGACTTACTGTATATTGGCTGTACCAGCTCCATTGCAGATCACAGGATTATGTCACTGTTGATTCTTAAATGCAGTTGAATGCCTCACATGCTTGTTCCTATTGGTGGCCAAAGATCTTCCTTTTAGTTCTAAAAGTAAAGTAAAATTGAATGATAATTCATGCCTGGGCAAATCCTACATGTTTCATTTCATATACCTGTTGCTCCAGATAAAGCTTTTGGTTTTAGCTCCCACTTTTCGTTTCTGCTCATTTTCATGTTTATCATCCAGCATCTTTCCCATGACTAATGTGGTATGGATCCATTGACAGATTGCTCTCAAACCTTTTCTCCTTGTCTTTCTGTGCTTGGATGCTCTCCATGTTAACTCACCGAGGAGAGTAAGGCTTTCTTCTTGAACCTGCTCTTGTGCTTCAGCACTCCACCTCACAAGTGGGAGTTATTTATTAGGGAAAAGGAGCAGGCTTTTCAAACCAAAACTGAGAACTTGTTTGACAAGAAGCAGAAAAGGGACAGAAGATCAGCTGGTGCACTCCAGCTAAATGGGGTGTTGCCATTTCCTCTCCCTCGACACCCAGAGGTTGGTGTTAAATATCCAGCGAGTGTAGAGTGATTTCTTTTGGCTGTTGAGTTGGATTCTTCTGGAGGCCATGTGGCCCAGAACATGAAAGATGGGCTTTTGGATTCAGAAATAATCTGTATGGCTGAATTTTAAATCTCAAATCTTTATTTGGAACACTTGAATGCACATCTTTATAAACTTACATAGCCAAGGCAGTAACTCTGTATAACTTTATCGGTCTAGGGCCTGATAAAGAAACAAGCCTGACTGAGACGAGTAGGACACGGCCTTAGAACTTCCAATAAACTTTAGATAAGAATCATCCTCACTTACTGAGGAAGCCATGAAGAACTGGATAACAAATGTTATCAATTACCAAATCTTCCCAGGTTGCTTCTAATTTTGTATTTTAATGCCACAGAGCAGCTTCAAGCCCTCTGTACTGGGGCCTGTATGCATAGAGATGAGGTGTTATACCAAAACAGTACAGGGAGCAAAGTGCAAGTTGAGACACAAAAGACTCCAGTGGCTAGAATTGAATAAGGTAATAGTCAGACTGTGATAAACTGGACAAATGACTGTAGAAACCAGTTCAGGTCTGTCTAGCTAAAGAGTGAACACATCCTTCAGTAGATTGCAGGCACCAAGGATGTGTTTAGAGGTTTAGGAGCCTCTCTTTGCACAGCCTCCTCTGCTGTCACAGGAGCTTACAGCCATCAATGCACTTCCTACAGGTATTCAGATATAAACTGTGCAGCCTTCCTCTGAATTTGAAAGGTACAATTCTGAAATGCTACGTAACAGTGCCTCAGGCAGTCACGGGAAGAAAAGGTAGAGTGTTTCCTTCATCATATTCAGGCATTTCTGTAACATAAAAAAAAAAGTATTCCTTAATCAAAATACATGGAACTTTAAAGCCAACTAAAGCCAACATCTCAGTGGCCTCATAAACCTTTTTTTCAGGGCAGCTTTCAGTTTAACTGTGAGATCAATTTTTGTGGGATTTTTTTTTTTTTCTTTTGGAGAATGCACTCAGTTCTACATTAGGAGCATGTCACTGGAGGATAAAATTTTAGTATCATTTACATAGAAAAGGACCAATTATCAACACAATCTACCCCTCAAGAAGCAAAATTCAGAATTTCTTTTGCTATCAAATTGTCTTTGCTTCTTAGTCTTGATAATATCTGTCAGAGAAGGCTCACTGGTGTTGGCTATAAGTGTATGGTCAGAAGAAAAACTGGCTTAAGTCCTGATATATGGAATGGAAGGTATGAAACAAGCTTTTTCTTCTCAGAACTTGAAGTTTTCCAAAGTTATAATTATCATCTGAATTTCTCAATCAATGACCACTTGGGATTCATATCTTTTATGATGTACTTCTTGAAGAGCTTGCTTTGAAAAGTAAATAATTTCCATGTTGCATAATATTTCCAAGTGTTATTCTATTTAGCTCCATGAGCACAAAACTAATAGGTCCATACACCCAGTTGGTTCATATGTGGTCCACTGAGAATTTGTTACTTTTAGTCATCAGGGGCACTCTGGAGTCCTACCTCACCAGACAAGGAGCATTTCCACCCTCTGAAGGCAGCCAGATAAATAGATATTGTCCACAAATAGATCTTCTTCTGCAGTAAGACAAACATTTACCATAAAACACAATTCAGGGACTGCAGTCTAACATTACCACCACTGCAGATCACAAACTCAGATAGAAATTATTCCCCCTGCTATTCTGGAGGCCCCTTGCCTATATACTTAACCAAAAAGAATCTCTTCTCCATTCCTTTATCTGTCCTCAGCCCTTACATTTTAGGTAAAATTAGTATTCTCCAAAAATGGACTTCTGTTGAATATGAAATGGGTGATAACAATAATTTTAAGACACACACAACACACAGCCCCCTTGTCCTCTTTTTTTTCAAGTCAGTCAGAATGGCTGATAAAAATGCAGTCCTGAACCTCCAAAAGCTGTGTTTGAAGTATAAAGTCCTTGTGGGCAGAAAATATCTTCCAGCTCAAAGCAATTCCTCACAAGGAAAACAGGAATGGAAGTCCGCCCAAGCCATGGGGGTTGTGTCTGGATTGCATTCTCCTAGGGCCAGAACTTTATGTGTTTATTAGATGTAGCAATGGAGAACATTGAGGAAGAACAAAATGTATTTTGGAGGGCAGAGGGTCACTCCCAAAGAGCAGCCTGGCAGTGTCATGCTGCAGGATTAGACCATCGACTCATCGTGGTCTTTGTCACGATTCTCAGACAATGTGGATTAGAACACAACTGCCAAGTCTTTCCACCTCCAGTTGTCAGTTTCCAAATTCCCCCAAACCAGAGATATTTCACAGAAAAGGAACTGTTGGTTTTGTCCAGTTTTGAGTGAAGAATTATCCACACTCAAAATCTACCAGTGCAGCTAATTCTGTTGAGCTGATTAAATAATTTAAATCTTTTAGTTACACACACGACTAAGACTTGTCAGGAATTCACTGTCCACAACTCCAGCCACTTCACAGGGGGGTCTCTGTCCATGGTGCCAGACCAGGCACTTTCTTATTTACTGTCTGCTAGGTAAGTGGCACAATACAAGAGCAGAAAGCGTGAGTACTTTGGGAAAAAGTACCTGAGGGGTCTGTAAGACACAATTTAAGATGGCTCTTTAACTCTCCAGAGGATCCCATGAAAAATCAAATTGCAGCCATTTGTCTTGTTTCTAAACCAAAGGCTTAAGTGTGTTATTCATGTCACCCCATATATGGAGAAAATGGCTTTGGTCCCAAAAGTCTGCAATATGGCAGATAACAGAAAAGGCAAAATAGTGAAGAGCATGTAACAAGAGTAGAATGATACAACAATGACACTGAGCCCATGTCTTTGTCTGTTTTCTTCAAATATGTTCTTTATTATTTTCTCCCTCTGTGCTAACTGCCATGTTGAAGAAAGGACTGAAAAAAGGAATAAGACAAATGGTTACAAAATGAAGCTCAGTAATCTCAGAAGTTTGGAGGTTTTTTGCATAAAACTCACCCTAGCAGAAACCGTAGCTTTTAAACCAGCCTTTTCTGCAAAATACTTCCCCCAGGAAAGGACAAGTAAATTGGAAACACAACATAAGGCATCTAAACAAGAAGCCCAGTTGTGAAGATGCCATCCCTTTATTTGCCGTAAAAGAAATCAGGCCCTTACAAACTGCATTATAGCTCCATCTGTAGGAAGTTGGGACATAAATAATTTTGTAAGTCAGCAGATACACATATGGATACTTCTTTCAGTTTGGGGATTGCTCGTACCTTTTTTTGTAGTCTACAAACCATATCTCTAATTCTTGCCATCCCCTGGTCCAAAGAGTCTTTCCTGAAATCAGGAGGAAAACAGGTGAAGGGAAAGGGAAGGTGAAGGAAAAAAAAACCCCTCTGTCTTCATTCCAGTTCACTGAACTGGTTTGTATCACTCAAAAGTTACAAAAAGTCTTTCTGTAAGATACAAGCTTGCAGTATGATTGGAATACTTTGCAAAGTTTAGTTCCTACTCCCTAAGCATTTGAATGTTCTTTGAAGTTAGTCAGCCCGTCTCCAAGAAGGGCAGGAAGAAGAATTTGGGGAATTACAGGTGTGTCAGCCTGACCTTGGTGCTGGGGAAGGTCCTGAAGCCAACCTTCTGGGCTTTTCTCCCAGGTAACAAGTGACAGGGCAAGAGGAAACAACCTCAAGTTGAAGCAGGGGAGGTTTAGACTGAACATTAGACCTAAAATTACGTGTAAACTAGGTAAACAGTACTCCATTTTCTTATCCTTGAGGCACATTAATTCCAAAAACAGAGTGTGAAGTCAAGTATGGAGCAATACAGTATTTTCTGGTTATCCTATGGGAACAGCCACACCCACTGTAGTCGATGTACAAGAATGACTTCTGTGTTTGTACAATATTGTCTTCTTGACATGAACAATGATGTTTCACTGCAAATTTGTATATTTTGCATTTCTGCAACTAAGCTTGCAGCTCAGTTTAGTGCCCTTTTACTTCTCTATGAAACTAATTTTTTAGTAGAAAACAACATACTACCAGTAAATGTTGATCTTAGAATTTCTGTTTAGCAGTGCAAATCTAGAGTTCAGAAATGAGAAACTAAAAATCAAAGGACACTGCATTCCTGACTACTGTAAGAATTATTTTTCTCTGAGGTAAGTCTTTCATTCAACCTCCTAATATTTGATTGCTTAGCTGGGAAATACTTTGCTGCAATATGTTATTGATCAGGTGGCAGAAATGCTGTGACAGAAGGTATTGTTACTATTAAGTAAAATATTTGAAGAAAACTGATTAGCAACAACTTCACACAGCTTATGGTATATTTGTTTTTTGGATACATGTTTATCCTGTCACCTATTTTGCACCAGTATGTTCCAAGTTGATAATACAGCAAAGAAGATAATTGAGCAAACACACAGTTGCTTCTATGACATACTGGAGTTTAGTTTGTTTTGGATGTGCAAGCTACAGTGTCAACAACACTTTGAAAATTCTTCTAGCATTTTCCCCAGTGTCTGGGTTTGTTTCTGCTTGTTTTCATATTGCAACCTGAACAGCATGTTACCATCAATCTCGATCCCTGAGAACACTGTAATTAGATTTATCCTGCAGGAAACCCCATCTAGTGAATAAGATGGAAGCACTTCATGTCTCAGAGGTAATAATCCCTTGCAATCTGTGAAGATTTGGATCAGAATGCCAAATATGAAAAAAATTGTTCAGCAAGACATTGTGACAGAATTCTACAGATCATAATCTTTAACGACTTCTAATAACAACGAATTCTGGAATATCCAGTGAGAGCTGCATGGCTGTTCCCAGGATGAACTATCATTCATCTGTGTGCCCTCTGGATCTTTCCTTGGATATGACACCATACACATTATAATCTTTCCAGTGATTTTGCAGAGTAGGTGTCATTATATTATCCACTAGTCTCCTCTGGTTATTCCCAACTCTTTGGGCCAATTTCAACTTAAAGGAGGAAAATCTTTGACCAGTCTAGCCAGAAGAAGTTCTGGGTGATCATACATCCAACTTCTAGCTAAAAGCATGACTAATTTCCAGTTAGAAGGTCAACATAGAAGCTTGAAGAATTTCAAGTTTGAAACCTAATTTCAAGTTAGAAATCTAATTTTGAGTTAGAAGCTCAGCATTTTTTCCAGTCAAGTTTATAAAAATATCTAAAAAAGAGATTACACATTTCCTAAACAACCTCTTGTTATAATTACATCTCTAAAATTTAATAAAATTTGTTTTCTGGGGAGAGAGGTCAACAGAAGTGTCACAGCCAAAGGAAAGGCACATGGAAGACAGTTGATACACGTTTTGCTTGGCTTCCTCTAGTTAGCTGTTCAGCTCATAACTGAGGTTTTTATGGCATAAAGAGAAACTGTAAAGAAGGAAGCTAGTGAACACATCAAGGATAAAAAAACATTTTGCTAAGTCTCTTGTTTCCAGAATATCTTGGGGAAATTAATAACCACAAGATGGTAAGCAGAATTTTCATTTTTCAACTATTTTCTCACCCATGTAAAGCAATGTCACTTCATGAACAGCATTTGCACATTAGGGATTTAAAAAGAATATACATAAAACTGTCTCAGATTAAGAACTCTCATTTGCAGACCCCTTTCAAATAAATGTAAACCACCTAGATGCATTTTAAGTAAAATTTAATCTCTTTTGGAAGGCTGAATTCAGATGGGCAGGTCTGTCATGTACTGTCTAATCCTGAAATTCTTTCACAAATCCACGATTTTACTTCCTGTAGCAGAGTTCCTTTAGAAACCCAGAAGAGTAAGAGATTATCAGAGACTACAGAATGGATATCAGTGTCTGAGATCTACTCATAATTCTGTAGATTCATACAGATGGTAATGTACAATCAGCACTGATGCTCTCAGAGTCCTGTATTTGGCTAAACCTTGATTTATGAGCAAATCTCATGGAAGACAAATGGCAAAAAATGGTCACTTGCACTGTTAATGGTTTTCAACAGAAATGAAAACTTTATAAATATAATATATTCTTATCATATCTTAGTGATTTTAGACTTCTTGACCTCTGAATGTCCCAATATGGTAAGAAAATACAGGTTCTATTGAGTGGGTGGCTGTCATGCCAGTTATCTAGCAATGGAAGACAAAAGTCTTTTTGATGCAGTTTTACCTGAACATTTTATTGCACTTGATCAGATACATCAATTTAAAAAAAACCCCTTAAATCATTTTATATAATTCAGTGCATTACATCAGAGGTAGTAACAAAGCTGAAGACCTCTCCAAAGGAAACAGATTAAGCAAAATTTGTTTTTCAGACTGATTTCACTGTTGTTCAAATTGGTAGCTAGCCTCTAATATGAAAGAAAAATAGCTTAAAAGGATAGAAATAAATCTCAATTTAGAGGCAAAGGCTTACATTTAAACCACTCCATGAAATGGGTTACGTATAACCAGGGCAATTGTGGTTTCTGCATATCAGCACTGCATCTAACAGTACTTAGTAATCTTGCACTGTGTATTCTTGAAAGGGAGAGTGACATCAAAACCACTGAGCATTTCAGAGATCCAGTAACACAGACCAATTTCTTCTTATTTCAGACACGGACGTTTGTTTAACTGACAAATTGAATTTTTATTTCCTAGTCAACGATATCTTTCAATGACTGATCATCATTCATCCTTGAAATAAATATTACCTGATTAAAGCAGTAAAGGTTAAAGCATTTAAAACACATGCTGTAGATCTCAGAAATCAAGTCAAGATGTGTAAGGATATGAATTATTAGAGGATTTATGAAATCTGCTGCGAACAAATTAATTCATCAGTTGAGCCAAAGGTTTGTCAATGAATTCAAGAGCTTTTCAAGGAATGAAACATCTGTTGCATATTTAAAGATTCTGTTTATATGTAAATATAGTAGATTATTCTTTCCATGGTGGGATACACAGTTTACATACATGTATTTGGAAGTTAATGTGCAATTGCTTTCGTGTCCTTGAGGATCAGGGGCAATCCATGAAGGATTCCAGCAATCTCTAGTCCTCAAGCCTTTGGAGTTATTAAGGCAAATTAGGTCTTGAGTGAAGCTGAAAGATACATCCATAAATCTGGATAATGACATCATTGTCAAAACAACCTATTATCCCGCAAGAATTAAAAGTAGCCATTCTTTTTTTTTTTAAATTTTTTCTTTCTTTTTTTTTTTTTTTTCCTTCAAGGAATCAAGATTATGAGGTTTTAGAAAAAAGGTGAAATTCTTTCTGGATTCTGTTTTCTTTCTCAGGTGACATCATAACCTAGGCTCTCATTTGTCCTACACTGAAGTACTAACTAATCTCATTTTATTTTAGAAAATCTTTTGAGCTAAGACTTAAGTTCACTCAGCTAAAAGAATTTGTCTTTGTTGTGAAACAGTGCTAATGATGCAAAAATTTGGACTAAGCAAAAGGTTAGCACTTCTTTTTCTTCTGTAAATCTATACAAATATTGTGGTGTAAATGAACATATTCTGTAGATTGTGAAGAAATCATACCTGATTGTGAAGAAATCTGTTTAAAATAAATTAAAAAATTAAGGTTGGGAACCAATCTCAGAGTAAGGCTGAATACTCGAGGTTTTCCAATTTCAAGTGTTTTTTATAAAGAAGCCTAATTCTTTATAAGTCTGTGAGATAAATTAAGGCTACAAAACCCACGTTTTTAACAGTGACTCTTTTTCTAAGATATATTCTTTCTTTTTGTAGTTTTTATAACTTATTCTAAGTGTTAAATCTTGAAATAAAAGTGGTCTCAACTCAGATTTTTCTGGGTAAAGTGAATCAGAAGATAACAGTGTGCTCCAAAGCAATTGAGAATTTGCTTACAGGTGAGGAAGGTACAGATGTTTTATTTGGACATTAAGACTTAGCTATTATGGTATACAAGTAAAGTTTGCTATTTTGTGTTTTAATTATGATTTAATTACTGATACTTGCATTAGAACAGCCTTAATTACAAACTATGAATGATTTCCAGTCTGGTTTTGGGCTGGTGACACAGCATATGCATGCACAGGTATGTGTACAAACCAACAGATTGCTTTTAATAAACCAACTAGAGATACTATCTATCACATTGATCAGATATCTAGCAACAATTTTAAGTTACATTTATACAATAAAAGCTATGTATGGCAACTTACTTTTTAATATAGAATGTATTCCTGATGATTAATTTAAATTAAAGCAACATTTAAGATAACTGGCTTGACAAATCTTTTGATGCCTTAGAAATCATACCATGATATTTCTCCTATTTTAATTTTATCTTCTGTTTTATTTATAAGCAAATACTTGAAAAATCTACCAGTAGTTTTACTCTTGCCAGTGTCACAAAAGTTTCATATTTTTTTTAACATAAAAGTGAACATTGGATAGGGGCTGAGAACTTGTTGAAATCAAAGATTTATTTTGCAGTGCAGTTACCCTTGTGCTATGAAATTCTCTATGCTTGGCTTATTGGCTTAATACATTTGTTACATTGAGAACTGATTCAGCAGAAATAATCTCTGACATGCTGGTCCCAGACGTTTGTGGTTTTTGGCACCAAGAGTAGCTTGATTCCCCTAATAAAAGATGTTAAATTACTTCAGACTTAGAGAAAAATACCCCCAGGGATATAGCAAAAATATCCCTGCCTTCCACATGAGCAGGCAGCACTCTCACATGCTTTAGGGGAGCTGCCTGGTGAATTGTTTGACAAGCCCTCAGTTTAGCCTGTCTCCAGTTTACATCTCAAACATATTTGTACACAGCTATAATACTCCCCTAAAAACTGCCACTTCATCAAGCTACCCCACTGCTCAATGCACTGCATGGACAGCACAAAGAAGAAACACAGGAAATAACTTGTACAAAGCACTGGATTCTACTCACAGTATTGGAATAGGATTTTTTTGTGTTTAAATGGGAGTCCTTTATTTAATGGATCTTCAAAGTTGCTTCCTAATATGCTTTTTTTGTGTATGTGTGTGTGTGTCTCAAAAGTATAACACCTCAGGTTATGGCTCACACAAGTAATGAAGTAAATTGCTTAAAACAGGTCAGAAAGGAAAACAAATTTTATATTTAAGAGAAGAACTACAAAGTTTTTCTTTATTTTTGGATCATCATAGCAGCCTAGCAAGTCACAGATGGCATCACATTTCCAAGAAAATGCTACATTTTCGTTTGGTAAAGAGATGTTTTGGCTGGTTTTGACCTGGTTAAGTCAGACAGCTGTTTACAAGGGTTGTGTATTCTGGGTTTTGTGATTTTAGTTATGAAAGGTGCATGTTCTAGTCTCCCACAGATCACACTTACATCTCATTTGCTTAGGAGGCTTTAAATGATGATTTTTTTAACCCTTAAGGATAGCTTGCCATGTTATCCACCCCAAAAAAAGGAAATTATCTGTCCAGTTTTAGTCTTTTTTGCTTTCTTTCTGTGTGTACCACTTCTAAGCCTTTTCCCTTCATGCTTTGCTCTCAATCAAAACTCAAAAAAAAAAAAAGTGAAATCAAACCTGAGGAAGCAAATACTTTTTATTTTTTCCTCAAGGAAAAAAGGGATTACGGGAACCAAACTCAACTGTAATCTCCATAAACCATTTCTATGACTACTACTCCTCACGGAAAGCAGTGTTCCATTTCTAAAATAATTTTTTATTTGTAAAGTGAAATGTGTAACACATAATAAAAGATCCTCTGAAGAACAATTAGGCTGATTTGGTTTAACCAGACCCAGAGCATAACTGAGACTGGTCCACAAGCCTTTCAAATATTCACAGATTTTTCTGAAACATTCAAAACTGCTCTGCACAAATACCTGCTACAAATCCAGTGGAGTTGACAAGTCTCATTATACAGTTCCCACTTCAGGCAATCAAGAAATCTGAGTGTTGCTGACATGATCCATTTATATACAATATTTATTTAAGAACAAAACTTTACATTTTCCTCAAATCACCCTTTAGCCAGACACTCAAAGGAAATGAATCAATACTTGGTAACACTTGTGGAAGCAGTCTCTCTGGTTTATTCAAGCTGAGTAACACATCATCTGGCAGACAAACTTTAAAGGACAATTTTGCAGCAGGTTATAAGAATTATACTACCCTGGCTTCTCAGAGTTAGTAAGATTTAGGACTAGCTGGAATATTTTTGAGAGAGAATGAGTTAACAATGAAAGGAATATCTGACTCACTGAGTTAAACTCTCAAGGTGTTATCTATTATTTTATGTGTTGTGCACACATTTAAGTGTTGTGCAGCATTTCCAGACATCCTTAGTGAGCATTTTCAGGCTTTTATTTTACAATTGAGGATACAAAAAGAAGAATGATTTGAATACCTTTAAGTCATTAAGAATAACCAGAAGATGAGTTGTGAAATATGCATACAGGTAGGCAAGATTTGGTGCCATGTCTTTTGGCACTGGGCTACAAGACAAACTGGATTCTGGATAAGCAATCTGGCTGGTATCAACAGCTCTTAATTTTTAAGCAATAGCATAAGCAGTTAGCGAGAACTCAGTTTGACCCACAGAATTCTTCAAACAATCTCAGAATTACTGAGGGTGGAAGGGTCTAGAAAACATTCAGTCCAACCTTCCCTACTCAAAGTATGGTTACCTCAAGCAGGTTGCTCAGACCTGTGTCCAGCTGAGCTTTGACTCTCTCCAAGGATGTGGATTCCACAACCTCTCTCAGCGAAATGTAGCAGTGTTTGGCCACCCTCACAGTTGAAGAGCTTTTCCTTATCCTTAAATTTCCTGTTTCAATTTGCACCCATTGCCTTTTGCCTAGGGCACTGAGAAAAGTATGGATCTATCCTCTTTATGCCCTCCCATCAGGTGTTTGTGCACAGACAGGATCCCCCCTGAGACTTATCTTCTTGAGGCTACACAATCCCAGTTCCAGTTTCTTAAACTTCATGGCCTTGGATTTTCTCCAGTATGTCCATGTCTTTCTCGTGGGGAGCCATGAGCTGGACATAGCACTTCAGATGTGTTCTCCCCTGGGCTGAGCAGAGGGGAAGGCTCACATCCCTTGGTCTGCTCGGCAGTGCTCCTCCTGGCACAGCCCAGGCACTGTGGGCCTTCTGTGCTGCCAGGGTACACTACTGGTTCTTGGCCAACTTGTTGTTGTTGTCCCTTTCTGCAAAGTTGCTTTCCAACTAGTTGACCTCCGGTCTATATTGCTGCACAGGGTTATTTGACCCTTGCTGTGGGACTTTGTTGAACTTCATGAGATTATTACCTGCCTTTTTTTCCAGCCTGTCACAGCCCTCCTGGATGGCAGCATAAGTACCTGGTCTGTAAACCACTCTTCCCAACCATGTATTATCTGTAAACTGTAAACTTGCTAAGGATTCACTCTGTCCCACCATTCAATTGATGAATGGCCAGTATGAGACTCCAGAATACTCCACTAGTAATGAGACTGCACCTGGACTTTCTGCTGCTGATAACAATCACTTAAGCCCAGAAGTTCAGCCAGTTTTCAGTCCATCTTACTGATGGACTTATCTACTCCGTGCTTCATCAGCCTGTATATCGAGGATGTTATGGGAGAAAGCAGTGAAATCATTGCTGAAATCAAGATAAACAACATACACTGCTTTCCCCTAATCCACCAAGCCTGTGAACTGAAGTCCAGGGTTGTGATCCTGCTATTTGATTTGCCTTGTTCCCTTCTCTCAAGGTCGTGGACCCCACCTTCTCATGGTCACTGCAGACCAGGCAGAGCTCCAGGTATCCCTGCTGCTGTCTGATGTAAAAGGCCAGACCTGCTCCCTTCTGTCCTGGCCTGTCCTTCCAAAATCCTGCCCAGATCTGCCCACTGCAGCAGTCAGCCACGTGAGCCATCCTTCCACATCTCTGGGACGTGATGCCCATCAGAGCCAGGGCTCTAATGCCTTTTCTTTGCTCCTCATGGACATGCATCAGTTTACAGACCCTTTGGAGAACCCAGTCATGCTCATTTCCATGAAGAAATCTGAGAGCTTCTTCAATACTGTAAACGGGTAACGTGTAAAACACTGTGGCAAATGAAATGCTGGGGAGACTAAAGGTCTTCCAAAATGTTAATTTGATGAGTTTCATATTACAGAGTTCCTCTCTGTAGCACTCCTGATGCTGCCATGCTTAATTAATATCAACTAACTGAACCACCCCTTTCTTCTGATATAGCAGTAAACAACTGACATTAAAAAAATTCTAGATGCCTGTACTTTCTGTGGGTGCTTTCCAATGCTGAGTGCATCTGAAAATCACTGGCTTGCTTTGTTTTCAGACATACTGACGTGTAAATGTAACCAAGCTGCTCTTTTTAGATGCACATCAGTTAATTTATCTCCTCTCTCTGTCAAAGAAGAGTGAACAGGAAGGCCACACTGTTACATGTGAAATGCTTTCAGGGATATAGCACATATTTAAAAAGTGCTTAGCCCCATTATGGTATTCATTTTGGTTGTTATCTGAGCCTAACACTTCTCTTAGGAAACCTAAACTAAGTCACATATGAGCATAGTTCAAATTTTAATATGGGGTTTGGATACATTCAACTTTTCAGTAATGGCAACAGCTTTTCAAAATGAAATCCTTTTACAAATCTTTCCCTGAAGAAACATTGTGTGAGACACTTTTGATATCCCCGAAAATAACTTGTGTTAGAAAGATTCCTGAAAGGACTTCCATAGACTTATTCATATTTTAAACATACACGACAGAGCTAAAGAATTCTCTGGTCTCGGGAAACATTTTCATTATGGGCCCAGTCCTACAAGGGTATTACATGTACATGAAAGAAGTCCTAATCTCAGAGGGACAGCTTGTTTTCTAGCTTTTCTTTTTTTCCCAAGCAGAGTAAAAATACAGAAACTGCTCATAATTTGCAAGAGAAATTTTAATGGCAAAAGAAAACTATCTGCTGACATGCAGCCAACCAATTGTTCCTGCTAAGGGTGCTTTCTTCCCTTTGTTCTCCCGCGTGAAGGGAAGAGTTTCAAGAGTGCACCTAACTGTAATGGAAACTCACCCCGGCATTTTCAGGTGCAATTCTGTTTCCAGCTAAACCAGTGAGATTTTATCACTGACATAAAAGCACAACTGGATCCTTGGAGGGCAGGCAGAATTTTACTGCCTGTTTACTAGAGAAATTGAAGCGTTTGAGTTTAATCTGTTTCTTATTTTCTTCTATTATGAAATCACAACAGTGAATTTGTGACTGTAAAATAGGAACTTTACTCTGCATCAGAGTCCTTATTAAGCACAACTGATAAGAATTAAATGCAGCACAGTACTGATTAAATAAACATCCTTTAGTATAAACACACACATCTTCAAACATGATCCACTTTAAAAGCATCCTTTCAATCAGAACCTATATCCTTGCTCCTTTTCCTGAGATATTCTGAGGGTGTGTTAGGTACCTGAGGTCGTGGGACAGTTCTTGCCATGTTTCTTTGGCATGAATGCAGTCAAGTGCATGACTACATGTATATTTTAAAATAATACAATTTATTAGCATTATATTATGTTTTATTGTTCAACAACCTCCCTGAACATATGTTGTGCTCGATATCCATGTAGTTTATTGTTACAGCAACTGGTAGTTTCATGCTTGCTACTTTTTTGGTACTGCTGCTTTCATGTTTGCTGTCTTCCCATCAGTCTAATATAACTGGCTGAGCAAACACCACCCACCTTTCATTGACTTCTTTTAGAACAAAATTCTAATTGCAGACAACTTAAGGAAGCAACTCAATGCTGCTCCAGGCCACACAAGTCTTCATTACTCTCAGGGCAGACAGGTCACTGTCTGTGCACAGAGATCCACACACTGGAAAATTTATTGCCTTGCTTCTGAAAATACTGCACGATGTGCAATTTCAATTAGCCAGTCTGACTATCCATCTTCATTGTACACAAGTTCATGGCATATGACAAAAGAATCCTGCTTTTTTTACTGCCAGTGATTACTCCCTCCTTAAAATTCACCAAAAAAATGACTGAAGTTAAAAAGATAATTCAAAACAATGGGAAAATCATCCCAAATTTGTTGTCTTCTGCATTAAAAACCAAAGCCACTTTAAAAATAGGTCTTACATGCTACTTACATATATGCACTTACCTTTCAGAACCGAAACTACTTAGTATGGCTCTATTAAAGTGTTCTTTCAAAGCAATAGCAGGGATCTGGGAAGCCAAACCCTTTATGTAACATTCTGTGGCATTGCTACTGAAGTATGAGTCCATTTGGATAGATTTTTTTGATGGGGCTTAATTTTTTTCAGCAAGAACCGCATGGTTACTGCTGACCATGTTTGTAATCTGCGAAATGTTACTGTGTCCAGCTAAGCTCTCCTGAGAATGGAGAGGTTTTCAGGGGTGGAGGAGGAAGAGCTGTAGGCGAGCAGGCCTCTCTTGATTTTTACTTTTCCCAAATGCTGGACCTTTGGCCCTCAGCAGCTCCCAGCTCCGTGCAGCTGGCTGCTCTCTGCCACGCCAGCTGCGCCTTCCACTGCACCACATCTTCTCCCCACTTCCTTACCCACCCAATTTTTTCACAGTTTAGATCTCTTTCCCCCCTCCCGTGCAGAATCACGGAATGGGGCAGGCTGGAAGGGGCCACAGCGGGTCACCTGGTCCAACCTCCCTGCTCCAGCAGGGCCATCCCACGGCACAGGGCACAGGATTGTGTCCAGAGGGTTCCGGAATATCCTCAGCGAGAGAGACCCCACCCCTCTCTGGGCAATCTGTTCAGTGTGTGGTCATCCACACGGTAAGGAAGTTCTTCCTCATGTTCAGGTGGAACTTCCTGGGCATCACTTTCTGCCCATTCCTCTGGTGCTGTTACTGGGCTCCACGGGCAAAGCCTGGCTCCGTCCTCCCTCCCTTCAGATGCTCACGTCCCTTCTCAATGCCCTGATCACCCTGTGCTGGACTCGCTACAGGAGCTCCCTGTCTCTCTGGTCCTGAGGAGCTCAGCACTGGGGGCAGCCCCGCCGTGCCGGGCCCGCTCCCCACACACACCCCGGCCGTGCCGGGCCCGCTCCCCACACACACCCCGGCCGTGCCCGCTCCCCACACACAC
>NW_020884909.1:7368224-7411299 GCF_003945725.1 Corapipo altera | reverse complement strand
GCCCGCTCCCCACACACACCCCGGCCGTGCCCGCTCCCCACACACACCCCGGCCGTGCCCGCTCCCCACACACACCCCGGCCGTGCCCGCTCCCCACACACACCCCGGCCGTGCCGGGCCCAACCCTGGCGGCCGCCCAGTGCCGCCCCCGCCGCCCAAACCTCGCGAGACCTCCCGCGCTCCGCCGGCTCCTTTAAGTTCTCGCGATACCCGCACGGCCCCCTCACCCCCGGCAGGCCGGGCCTGGCCGGGCCGGGCTGGGCTGTGTTGGGCCCGGCCGGGGCTGTCCCGGGGCTGTCCCGGGGCTGTCCCGGGGCCGGAGCGGGGCCGCAGCAGGGCCAGGAGCGGCGGGGCCCTACCCCGAGGCGCCCCCCGGGCTCCCTCAGAGCCCCCTCCCGGCGGAGGGGCGGTGCGGGGTCCCCAGAGCGGCGGTGCCCGCCCGCCCCCGGTGCCTCCGCCCACAAGGGCGCGTTGGGCTTTGTACGGCCCAGAGTTAAAATGTGTGATGATGGTGCCCCAGGTAAGCGTCTTCCATGTGTCTTACTTTACAGTATCCGTGAATTTTGCTTTTACAGTCGTTTATTGAAGTGTAAATAAACCCCAGAAACCCTGGCGCTCTACATTAAGTGGTCAGCTTTCAATAGTTAGAAGTATTCATGATAATTTCGCCTTTTTTTTTTTTTTTTTGGAGGAGTAGTGGTTGAAAGGAGCTAGTGTGTGACAGGAGGCCATTATCACAATGATTTAGCTTAAAATAGACAATGGCACATTTTTTCGAACTGTAGTAAATGGAGTAAGTGTAATACCAGCTTTCTTCATGGTGGCAAGTGTACTGTACCCATGCCAGGAGGCCATACCAGGTAATTTTCTTTGTTTTTAAAGACAGTACTCCACATAAATTATGGTTCTAGTTCAAACCCCACGAACTTAGTGAGTCAGGCTAGTTAAAGTAGCAATTTGGCCTGCTAGGCTTTTGTGGCCATGGTGTTCTCAATACCACTTTTTGTGTGTGTGCGTTTTTCTCATTTTGTTCTTTATTTCTCACTAGATTTGCAGCTTGGTAACACTAGTACTATTGCCCAGTGTGGTTGCCCACTTTACACCTGGAACTGTAGTTGTGATGAGTCCTATGCAACTCCTTAATCTCACATAAATGCTTAGTTAAAAACAATGATGCTGTCATCTTAAATCATGGATTTAACTTGGAAGTCTCTAAACTAATGTTGCGTGGCACTGGAGATATTACTGTAAAAGAAAGTAATTACAGAAATGCTCTCCTGTTTTAGACTTTGGTTTGCATATTTATCAGTGTGCTGTACACAGCTTGTCTCAGGTTTTCAATTTTAGTTCCTGTTTTTATGAAATTGTTGGAAGACTTAGATACTACTGGGAGAAGTTAATATACACACCTTTTTGCGTTGATTTAACCACGTGTGAGACACTGCTACAGATACTGAGAGCTTTAGGGACTAGTTGTTTGTGATTTGTTGAACCTGTTCTTCACCCTTTGCCTCAAGAAGATACGTTTGAGCTTCAAGTCTTGGAGAAGATCTGAGGGAATGGCCAAGGCAGGGAACAGCTTATGTGCAGGTCCCAAGGTGCAGGGCTGAACTCCTCAAGTAAGGATGATGGGGGGCATTATTAAAGAGGTCTGCAAAGTGGTGAGTCTTGTGGAGAGGTTGTGGTTTATGTCCTTGTTAGTGTAAGATCTAGTGGGCCATCAGTTTGGGTCTTGGGATCGAAGCTGTGACAGGTGTGAAGAGCAGACTTGCAATATCTGTGGTCAGAAGACACTGAATGCAAGAAATCTGCATATGTTGAAAGGGAAATGGAGCTACTGAGAAGAGAGCAGTCAGCTGGGATTTGCTAAACAGACAAATCACACATGGCTTGTGGAATCTCTGTAGCTAAAAGACTACTTTAAGGCCCAAGAGTTTTAGAAGAGGAGTACTCTGTATGTTTGTACTGGTTTTATTGTTACCTCATGTCAGGTTATGGCCAGTGCTGGTTGCAGAATAGTGGGCTACATGGATGTTTTTGTTTTAGGGTATATAATTCAATCCATTTAAAAAAATGGATTGTAGTTATCATCAATTTAACTGATACATTGTGGAGAATAGTCCTGTGAGCATACACTTCCAGGACCTGCTGAGGAGAATCTCCATGGGGTTTTCACACAGAAACATAAAAATGGGTGAAGTTTCTTGCCTTCAGGACTTCCTCTTTTCCTTACCTCTGAAAAGCGTGTGTGTTGATGTGCCCAGAAGCGTGTACTACCACTGTAGTGTGAATACTTGCTCTTGGACAAGAGTCTCTCTGGCTTGCTCTGTCCTGGAAAAACCTTGCGGGCCTCTCATTGTCATTTATAATGACTTTCTTAGCAAATAAGCAAATAGATAAGAAGCAATAAAACTCCTGAAATTAATCATGTATCCCTTTGTTTTGGGGTGGCTGAGCAGGGGAAAATTGGAAATTTTTTCTACAAACTCAGAAGGACACCCCTTTCTGAGTTCAGATTTGGAGAACTCCATGCCTCCATTATTTACGAGGTCTTTTTACTGCGAAGAGTGAAGGCCTTGTGTTTTCTGTTAGTTTTTTTTCTTCTAGTTTTTGTTGTCAGTATGGTGTAGGTTCTTTTGGTGCTGATACACACTGCTGTGTTTGCCTGTGTGAAGCCACTGTGTAACAACTTAATGCATCACAATCTGGCTTTTAACTTTTTTTTCCATATACACCTTCTGGTATTTATAAAACAGCAGTGTTAGAGCAAACTATAATTTTATGTTTAGTTGTAAACAGTAATTGGTTTCTTTATTTTAGTGCTTCCTTCAGTAAAGTGTTTTATCTTAAGATGTATGCATTTTGGCAAATAAATTTACATCCAATGTTTTAATAGTGTGAAGAAATTAAACACTTTGTATGTCAGGCCAGTTTATCACTGTGTGTTTGGTTTTTTTATAGATTGTTGGCGTATTGGGGAGAAATGCCTTGCCCCTTGTCTTGAAGATGGAAAACTTCAGGAAGGAGTAATAACCTCACTTGAAAAGGACAAGAATGGAAAATCATTTGCTGTTGTATTATTCTTGGAGTCTGAAGAAAGGAAAATATTAGTAACTAAACTTTGCAGAGTCAAAGACAGTAGAGGACCCTGGAAAAGCTTAATATTTGATGATGGTGATCTGGAAAAGCCATATTTTCCTGACCAAAATCTTCCATCTCCTGCAGTGGCTTTTAAATTATCGGACAATGGCGATTTTATCCCATATACAATTAACAGATACCTGCGTGATTATCAAAGGGAAGGAGCCCAGTTTCTGTACAGACACTATGCTAATAAAAGGGGCTGTATTCTTGGAGATGATATGGGCCTCGGAAAAACAATACAGGTATTCTTTTTGATTGTTACAGTGGGAGAACAGCATGTTTTGTGTGAACTGTAAGTCTGTATTTATGAAACTTAACCTCCCCTTGTTATTGTGGAGTCAAATGAGTCAGGACATGACCATCCAGGGCAGCACTCAGAGCCAGGAGCCATTGCTGATATAAGATTCACTCCTGACAGCCATGAAAGTGGGATGTGGCCCCTTTGGTTTACTGTGTTGAATTTACTTTGAGGATTGCTACCTGTCCATCCTGAAAGGAATTTGCACTGCAGTGCACTAAAACAACTTGGGGCCCTTACCTGGCTGTAGCTTTTAAAATGTCTCTTTTCTTTTTTTCCTGAAAATAAATAGTTTCCCTGTTCTGAGAATGGGAAGGAGCAGGCACATTTACTCCCATCTCTGGACCATCCTGCTTCTGTCACTCTTTTGGAAGTGCAGCTGGGTTGATGAGAGGACAAAGTATAGCTTGGATTCTGTGTGGCCCAAATTGTTTATTTATTTTGCTATAATTAGGGTGTTTCTATGTGTGGAAATTCACTGTAATCTGTCTAGTCTAAAGTTAGCAGCTTGAGTCTGGTGGTATCTAGTCCTTGTCCCCCTCTCCTTTTTCTCTGTCCATGTGTCAAATGCAAGCTCATTCCTTCACTGACAAGTATTGGCTGTGGTATCTGTTGCCCTTCCATTTAGGAGAATGTTGCCTTTCAGGGCAAAGAAGTATTGTTCTGTAGCAAACTTGACAAGAGGAGTGAGTAAGCTAAACTGACAAAACTCTGCATAGAGCATTTAGGGGTGCGTTGTGGTGGATTTGTGTATATAGCTGATGATGGTCTGTTAACAGATGCTTGTTAAAAATAAACTACATCCATTTGAAGCATGGCCATAGCAGTTTAAGAACTCAGTAGTTAGGGAAGGCTATTTCTACTCAGAACTGCAAATAATCTGATTTCATGTGGTAAGAAGTATATATAGAAGATAATAGTAAACTGGGAGGGAGGGGGTGCAGGAATTGTGTGGTTTTGCTTGCATCACTTTCATTTTTTGGATCTCAGAGCTGATAGTGTGTTCCTACGTGGAATTCACATCTAATGGTTATTTCTTTTTATCTGTGTCAAATTTGCAGAAGAAAGGTAGAGGTTTCAAAAAACATCTTTTGTGAGGAATAACAAGGAGGGATTCTGTAAGTACACAGGTCAGAAAAGAAAGGCCAAGGAGAGCAATCTGAGGCAGGCAGCATGGCTTTAGTAGGGGCAGATTGTGCCTGACCAGTCTGGTGACCTTCTGTGGTGGAGTGATGGCAATGGTCGATCCGGGGAGACCAACAGATGCCATCTACCTAGACTTCTGTAAGGCCTGTGGTATGACACCCTTATCTCCAAACTGGAGAGACGTGGATTTGATGGATGGGCAGTTTGACGGGTGCAGCCAGAGATTTGTGGTCAATGGCTCTGTGTTGAGGCAGAGGCTGGTGATAAGGGAAGTCTCTCAGGACTGTTCTACAATGTCTTCATCAGTGACATAGACAGTGAGAGTAGTGAAGCCTCAGAAAGTCTGGAGATGACACAAAGCTGAGCACTGCAGTTGACTCAACCGAAGGATGGGATGCCATCCAAAGGGACCTGGATAAACTTGAGAAGTGGGCCCATGAGAACCTCGTGAGGTTCAACAAGTCCAAGTGTAAGGTGCTGCACCTTGGTCAGGGCAATCCCAGACCTGAGCACAACAGGCTGGGAGGTTATTGAGAGCAGTGCTGTGGAGAAGGACTCGGGGCTTCTTGTGGGTGAAGAGCTGGGCATGAGCCAACAGTGTGTCCTTTTAGCCCTGGACTGCAGGTCAAGGGAGGTGACTCTGTCCCTCTGCCCTTTGAGACCCCACCTGGAGTGTCCAGCTCAGCACCAGAAAGATGGAGGGCCACAAAGGTGATCCCAGGGATGTCCTACAAAGACAGGCTGAGAGAGTTGGGGCAGTTCAGCCTGGAGAAGAGAAGGCTCTGGGGAGACCTTCCAGTACCCTTTATGTTAAAGGGCAGGTTGGATGAAGGCTTGATCTAATGAATGGCACCCTTGCCAGTTGCAGGGATTGGAACTAGATGATCTTTTAAGGTCCCTTCCAACCCTAACCATTTTATGATTCTGAGATCTTCTGATTTTTTATAAAATACAGTATTTATGTTCCAGTTCAGTATGAAAAAGGCAGTTCAGTGGATTTGAAGTAAAGGGAAGAATTCACTTGTTTAGGAAAGGTTAGTACATATTAAAAAATAAATACTAGTTAAACTTCATCGAGTAACTGATTGAGTCTTATAGAAAACTTATGCTTGTCAGTTGCCTGAACCTTATTGTTTCTCAATTATGATTTATGAGACAAAGACTTTTCTGGAAACCTCTATGTTCTTCTGAACTGATTTTTACTTCAATTGGCTTGACTGTAGGGCTCTTTCAATTCAAGCTGAGGTTGAGATGGAGGCAAGTAGGATAATGTTGTTTCTTAATGTGAATACAGTAAGTTGTTTTCCTGTTAAGGCCCCTAGGTTGCTTTTTGCTTTGTCTGGAAGAGCTGAAGATTTCTCAGAGTGAGTTGCCATGTTATGGTGTTTGCTGTTAGAAATTTGTGATACAAATGCTTCCAAAAATGAAGGATCTGGAAGAGACATGGAGTTTTATTGTTCAGTTGAATTTAATTCTTATTCTCAAAAGGAGTTAAAAAAATAATTAAAAGTTGTTAGTTAAACAACATATGCAAACTTCCAGTTCCTCTTAACCTCAGCTTATGTGAAATACTATATATAAAAATGTTTGGGTTACTTTTATTCAAGGTACCTCTCTCCCACCCTGTGGCTACATTAATGATGGATTTCCTCTCTTCTGTCTATCCAGCTTTTCTCAGGCAGGTATTTTTTCTGCACTTTTGACCTCCTGACTGGCTCTTTCTCCCCGTCATTAGAGGGAAACAGCTCTTTTTTTGGAAATCAACAGTTGATAGCTTTACCTCTGCCCTGCTATGAGCAGCTGTGCAGCAGCTGCAGAAGGAAGTGTCTTGAGCTGGCTGCTCTGAGGAGAAGGGGCCTGTTGAGTTTTCAAAAGAAGGGCACCTCTCTGATGATGCATCTGGTCCTTGCTGCTGCTTAGTCCCACACATACCATTTATCCCAAGTGGATTTTACAGATTTGCATGTTCTGGCCAGATATCTTTCTGCCTTATTCCTGTTTTGGTTTGCCATGGGAGCAGTTTGGAATAGCCTGTGCTGTTTGTCCTTGCAGTGGTGTGTTATAAGAAACGTCTTCTCACAATCACCTTGACCGGTCTGAGGCAGGTGGGAGAATATGGCACAGCAGAAAGAAATGGTTTTGATGTTAACAACAGCAATTTGAAGGAATGGAACATACAGAAGAAGACATATTAGTAAGAAACAAACCTCTAGGTTAAACATCTTCTTCCTATTGCAAAAACAGTGTTGAGAGTATAGTTGGCAAGCGTATGTTCCTTCTGAATTCTCTTCTGAGATTCAAGTGCTCTCAAAAGGAGGAGAGTTGCAGGGCATGCTTCATCTCTTATTTTTTCCTGGCTTATTTGTTTTCTCTCGGGGCTTTTCCACTTAGAGGATGAAAGAGTGAGATAGAGCAATTAATTGCTGTTATCATAAATTCAGGGAATTCATGGGAATCCAAGGGAAGGGGGTCCCATTTTAAAAAGTGAGACGCTTTTTTTTTTTTAGGGTTTTTGTTTGTTGGTTTTAAATCAATCTTCCCCCCTCCGTGAAACCATCTTACTAAGTCACATCCAGGATTTTGTCCTAAATGTTTATTTTCAGTGGAACTCATTCAATTTCTTGTTGTATGTAATCACTGAGAATTGTTTTCTTTCTCAAGGTCATCTCATTTTTGGCTGCAGTGTTGCACAAAAAGGGAACACGTGAGGATATTGAAAATAATATGCCAGAATTTTTACTGAGGACAATGAAAAAGGGCTCAAATTGTAACCCGAAGAAGGTACAACTTTTGGTGATATAATCTTACGGATTTTGGTAAAATGCAATACTTGGATTTTTTTGTTTGTTTGTTTGCTGTAGGAGTTTATGTACATTAATTTTTAAAATTCAGGTACTGAAGTAGATTAGTGGTTCATGCCTTCCTGAAGGGAAGCCTTCAGTTTTCCAGACTATCTAACTGTTATTGTCTAATCTGTTACTACTCTTGATCTACACTAAAACAAAACATTTTGAAATATCTGGGTTAGGCTTGTGGCTAGAGTACTTTGAAAAAGCCTGTGTTAGTGAGTAGAAAATCAGTGTCGTGTGATTGTATTTTTAAGGTAAAAAAAAGCATGTGTAGCCATAATAACAGGATATTTATTTAGGACAAGTGCATAGAGTTGGAAAATCTATTGCTAATAGACTTGTGACCTCCCATATTTTCTTGATTGGCTGTCATAATGTCAGAAGTAAGTTTTACTGATAATCTGAGTAATCCAATACAGCAACAGCAAATAAAAGAAACTTCTAAAAGTTCTGTGTGAATAAGATAATCTAAAGATCATTTTAATTTTATCCATCATGGAAACCATGTGATTTCTTTTTTCTGTTTTTATTTTATTGGAATAATTAGAGAATTTGACTGGCATAATGAGTCATATGACTGAGCTCTGAATAATGGATACATGTTCCTCAGGAAATACAGGCAAAGAGGAAGAGGTGAAGGAATAGCACTTCATGTGCAGAGAAACAGGAGTGCTGCTGTCTGGGAGTAAGAGAAGAATGTCATTTTGAGAACACTTAATGTTGAAACAGGTCACAGGATGGACCACACCCATCCTTGTGGGGTTTTGAAGACCTGAGTTGGGAAAGCCCTGGTTTGAATTCAGTGTTGCCCCTGCTTTGACTGTAAAGGTGGACTAAAACCTTTACTTCCTACCTCATTGATTTTATTATTCTATGATATGAAATGAATTGTATGAGCTGTCTTAAGTTTTTAAACCCTTTTCAGGTCTTTTTGTTTTGAAGTCATATGATGGCTAGACTTGTGGATGGCTAGACTTCATCTTTTTGTTTTCTCATCTGTAAAACAGTTTATGGTATACAGATGGTATAACAAACAAAGTGATAGTGTTTCACGTCTTATTGCAGTTGTTAAAGTATAATTTGAGTAAGTAGTGCTGTTTGGTATTTAATTTTAGTATTATGGTGTTTTCTTCTGTACTATTTATGTACTCAGAATAAACTGATTGCTTTTAAATTTGTATTAACTGTTCAAATATTTTCCATGCTATGTTTTGAAGTGACAGAATTAAACAGTTGAAACTGTTCAAAGCAGTAAAATAAATCTTGAGATTTTGACTTTCCTTGTTGAGAAAGTGCTGTGTTGTGGTTTTTCAAGTAATACTGTAATACATATTTTTTTTCAGACTTTCCTCATAGTGGCCCCTCTTTCAGTGCTGTACAACTGGAAGGATGAGTTAGACACATGGGGATACTTTAAGGTCTCTGTCTTACATGGCAGTAAAAAAGATGATGACATGAGTCGCATCAAGCAAGGGAAATATGAAGTTGCTCTTACAACATACGAGATACTTCGCCTGTATTTGGATGAATTTAACAGGTAATAGTTTTAATGTGTTTTTCTACACATAGAATTTTAACTAATCGTGCCTTGTTCTTTGCAAGTACTTTTTCTGTGTAATGTATTTACATTACACTGTTAAATCCAGTAACTCACTGTGCTGAAGAGAAGAATCCCATTTAACTCTGTTTGGTGGCTGTAGCCTGTAATATCTTTGTAGTGGGATACTTGGTGGCAGTAAGCATTTTAATAGTTTCCATGAAAGCTAGTCTTTGCTTTTAGCACACTTATGACATGTTCTCTAAAAGAGGCAGGAATTGCCTGCCTGAAAACTGGTGACAACTAAAAGACACATAGAAAATATTTCTACCTTTCAATACAGTGTAAGGAGACCAAAAAACTGGAATTTTTAGCAAATGTTCAAAAATGTATTTTCCTTGTTATTTGCACTTTTCACCAGCTTGATGAAATTCTTGAGTCCTAAAAACTTTGAGATTTAAAACCACACATTTCTTATCTGATCCTAGAGGTCCTTTTCCCTTATCTTGTCTTGGAAATAGAGTACAATTTATAGTAGCAGCCTGCTCTTAGCAGCTGAAGTTGTCAGTGGATCTGGAGATCTTTTTTTAGGTGTTGGGAAAGGTTCAGGCCCCAGAGAGTGCCCTAGTTGTCTGGACAGCCATCACCAAAACAATCAGATCTTCATCCCTGTGCTCAGGTCTGAGAAGTGCAGATAGAAGAGCAAATTAGTTCTGTCAGTAGTACCCTGAATCTTTGTGTTGTCTTCAAGAGACTCTTCAAGCTTGGTCAGGAAATAGGTGCACGTGCAGAGCAGACCTGATGTGTGACTGCCTGCAAATCCTTTGCTTCAGCTGGTTTACCAGACTATTTCTGGTCTGTGAAGCCATGTCTTGCTTAGCTACAGTGATGGATTGGCCTCAAAAACAACTCTTAAAAAATTAGCTATCACTAATAAGAATACATATGCTCAGTTATGCCTGTAAATCAGCATAATGAGAGATTAGGTGGAAGGAGCTAGCCTATGGATTGCTGGTAGGCTCCTTTCAGAAACTCCAATTTTTAGCATATTTTAGGAACTCTAATATGAATGAATGTATTTAGTGTGTATCAAAAATTTCAGAAGAGCCTTGAGATTAACTAAATGCAGCCTGCTCAGGATAGAGGCTTTCTACTAAACATGTCTGTTTCAGTTTTTTATAGCCTCGAAGGATCATCAAACTGAATATTGTGTTCTGAAATATTCACTCGTATATATAAAGTGAACTCATAATAAATTCCCTCATAGGGACTTGATGGCTTAAATTAGTATAATTGTGTACAGGTCATTCTACCCTTAAGTTTTGTGCTTGAACTGGCTGCAAAATAGCTGTTGGTGACTGCCTCTAGATATGTTCCTTCTAGTCACAGTCACAAAATATTGAAATTCCTCTGCCATATTGGTATCGTGTAGATATTCTTGACTGGGTTACTTTCTTGTAGAAAACTACACAGATAGAAATGTTTTCAGCCAACTGCTAGTGAGAGTGGGTAGTTTCTGTTGGGAAGATGAAGCATGTTTCAGTAGTTCATGTTCAGAGACTTATTTATTTTGTGTAAATCATAATTATGAGCAGAGCTAATGTTGGGGAGATGTGCTGCCTTCATTGCTCCAGAGATTGAAATCTGCTTTTTTCACAGAAAGCATTTGATACAGTTAACAGTACTTCATTTATTTGGCTGTGTAGTTCAGCTGTTATATTCCACCCTATTCAACTATGGCAATCAATTTTACTAAACAAACAGAATATAAGGAAACTGAGTAATATAGTACAATGTGAAACAGGGAATTAAAAAAATAATAGTGTGTTATAATGATCCCAGCCTCTTGTGTGTCTGCCTTCACTTTTGTTATGTATGTGGGATGACAGGATAAGAAATGTCAGTTAATAAAATGGTTTTTTTGATCTGCAGTGTAGAATGGTCTGCTGTGATAGTGGATGAAGCACACAGAATCAAGAATCCAAAGGCTCAAATAACTCAAACCATGAAGTCATTAAAATGCAGTGTTCGCATAGGTCTTACTGGAACCATTCTTCAAAACAATATGAAAGAACTTTGGTGTGTCATGGACTGGTAAATAATTTATTTTTTTTTAATGGCTAAACACTTCTGTATGCTAACTGTGCAGTGGGAATGGGGTAGAACTGGATGATATGGTCCCATCTGTGTCATAAAAACAACAAAAACAAACCAAACATCCGCCTCAACCCCCTGGATGTTTTGTGAGAATGTAACTGTTTTTGTTTTTTTTTAATACAGCTGTGAAGGTGAGCCCTCAGTATGAATTTTCCAGTTATTTAATACATTTGGAGCTCCTCACAACTGGCTTCTTTGGGAAATGTGGGAAGCAGTTAAAAAGATTCTTCCCCCACCCACCATATTTACCTTTTTTTTTGTTAATTATGGACGCTTTTTATGTCTTCTGTCCTTTGCCCAGTAGAGAGGAAATCATTACAGAACCTTGACCAACATTGTGCCTTTGCTCTGTCCAATATGTGCAGGTCATTCTGACCTGCTTGGAGGATGAATACAAAACTGTTTTGATGTTTTTCAAAGTGCACAAATGCACTTATTTGCAAAGCAATGGTCTTATCCAGAAAAACTTTTAATGGAGAAGGAGAAGTGCAACTAACTGTAAATAAAAACCTAAACAGAGAGGACTTACTGGCAGTGCTTTATAGAGGAGGAACAAAGCAGACATACTTTAAATATAAGGATATACAGAGCAGAAATAGCAGGAAAAATACTTTAAACTTAAGTATTGCATCTGGTCCACTGAAGCTATGCTTGTGTTGTTAATAGATTGTTCTAATATGTAGTGCTGCCAAGGATTACTAAATTCTTTTTACTGTTGGGTTTCTCAGGATTTTATTTAGTGGATTGTAATATCTGCATAATCTGATGTAATAAAAACGGTAAAATTTGAAAACATGACTGTTTAGCTTCCAGTTTAGGCTCTGGATGGTAGCAGCCTTGTAGTTTAGAGGTTCTATATATTTATGACTTCTGTTGGTCTGCTAAGCTTTTGCTTTTCTGGAAATTGCAAACCTTTTTCTAAGGGGTATTCTCAGCACGTGAGAGTCACAGAAAGCAAATGAGAAGTGGCATGTTTGAAAGTAGTATATGTTTCTATTTGCACACACAATTTTTAGTATTTTCTCTAGTGATTGTTAATTTAAGATCTCTTGCTGTTAGCCAGAAAAAAAAATTACGATATGCTTTCAATCAGTAAATCAACCCCATGAATCTGAAAAATTGGTCTGAGAAACTGCTCAGAGACAATTTTTTATCTTTAAGCAGCAAGGTATTTGTTTATTCAATGTTGGGAGCAAGCCAGCTCACGCTGAACAAACTTGCTCTACTTGCAAGTGCAAAACTAAGCCATTTTATACACTTTAGATACGTGGTTACATCATTTATTACACATATTAATAAGCAGGCTGGTCTCTGGGCAGAGTCTTTCCAGACATGCCAGTCTTCTACTGTGGGGTCTTCTCCTCAAGCCTTCATCCCTCTGGTGGTCACCATGGACGTCTTCCTCAATTTGACCTCTTCAGTGAGGTGACCTGAATTCTTCAAGCTTGAAAATCCTGGCTCTGGGCCTTCTAGATCTTATTCAAACGTCTAGTTTACCTAATTTATTACTGTCTGTGTACTACTCCTATTCTTTCTATAATAAGGCCTTTGGTCCAGTGAGCAGAACAGAACATGATATTAACTAGTGCTCCTAAAATGTTCTTCCAGCAACACAGGTATTGGGGTTTGTTAGCAGGCCAAGATATCTCAGTTAACTCTTTTGGACCTGGCCTCCTGTTTCAGTCCCCCCTTTTGTTTTTTAATAGGGCTGTACCAGGACTTCTAGGTAGCAGAGCAGATTTCGAGAAGACGTTTTCTGACCCAGTGGAGCATGGCCAGAGGCACACTGCAACTAAAAGAGAGCTGGCAACAGGCCGGAAAGCCATGGTGAAACTGGCAAGAAAAATGTCTGGCTGGTTCCTGAGACGCACCAAAGCACTCATCAGTGACCAGCTGCCAAAAAAGGAAGACAGAGTAAGAGTGCCTTCACACTTCAAATACTGTGCTAATGAATGTGTCTCTTCTTTTTTGTTTTCCTGTTATGTTTTCTCTCTTTAATCCTGTCTGTAGTAGTTTATGGTTTGCTTTTGTCTTATGAACTTCAGAAGAATCCATAGCCTTGGAAGAGATGGACTTGCCATAGTGTGCTTTGTTCCCGGAATTATATGATTTCATATTGAAAAGGAGTTAGTTAAGCCTGAAAATGCTCAGCTAGTCTTCTGACTAGTGATTTATACATTTGTTCTAAGTGTGTTTTTGTGCTTATCTGTGCAAACCCAAAGCAATGTATGTAAATCTCTGAAATTCTGTGTTGAACTTCGGAATTTGCAGCTTGATTCTTTGTGTGTGGAATAGTGAGCTTTTAGCTCCCTCATTTTCAATCCCTAAATAAGAGAAAAACCTCAGACATAAAGCTGATTCTATGATAAATATGTAATCCTGTTCATCTGGTGCAATTGTAAATATTATATGAAATGATAATACTTTATTAATATAGCTAACAGTTCTGATAAATCTTTCCTTCTAAGGAGACAAATATATAAATTTGCAGGTGGTTTTGTTTTCAAAATTTGGTATTTAGTCTTCATCCATAGTTTATAATAATGTCATCTAAGCTGTTTTCTGAAGGAAAGATTAACACAAACATCAGTCAGTCGCTTTTCTGAATCTAGCAGGTTTTATTCTTTTCATTATCTTGTTAATGTGAGTATATGTTCAAGTTACTGCTGTATTATTACAGCTCAGCATGGTGCTGCTGCTGTGTGGGTAGCATAGGTTAAGGAATGATCTTGGGATTTCTGTCTCCTGCTGCTTAAGACTAAAGACGTCATGGAGTTGCTGCCCATGGTCTCTAAGCAGAGGGATCAGAGTTTTGGCCACAGCACTGTGTAGATCCTTCCCTTGTCAGTGCTTATTCCGTTTGTCCTGCTTGTGGTAGTACCCCACAATAGCTACTGCCTAAAAAAGGGAAAGAAAGGACAAATTATGCACCTTGCAAAGCAGAGGGGAATCTGTAATTAAAATTATGCATGTATTTCACTTTTCCTTCCTCTTCCTTCACAAAAGCCGTACTGAAAGGTTTTGAGAAACTTAACAGCAGGTTCTTGTAGCTTGACATTGATACTCTTTGTAGAATTTTGGGAGGGAATAAGATAAGCGTACGTACACTTTGGCTGCAGTTCCATATGCTCTTTTGGTGTCAAGATCCACGTGTTTTTCTTTTGGTGGTATGATAATTTCCTGTCATTATTTGAGCAACTGTAGTATTTATTTCTATTTTCAGTGATCTGTGATTTCTGTTCTTTGATGCAATGCTTTTTTTGCTTTTCATTGCACATAATACTGTTTCTGGGGTTTTCTCTTTGGCAGATGGTGTATTGTTCCCTGACTGAATTCCAGAAAGCTGTCTACCAGGCTGTGCTGGAGACAGATGATGTAACCTTGGTGTTACGAGCAGGAGAGCCCTGTAGCTGCAACAGTGGCCGGAAAAGGAAGAACTGTTGTTACAAAGTAAGAATTTGCACTGTTTGCATTTTAGAGCAGAGTCTTCTGGAATTCTTGAGAGACTCTGCTGATGAAGAACTGATTGAAATGTCTGCCTGGTTGTAACCATCTGTTTGGGAAATCCCAACTGGGAAACATGGGTGGCATCATAAACGTGGTGGAGTTAGGCACTTTGGGATACTGCAAAGCTTCTTGGCGTGCCTTGAGCAGGTGGCTGTTATTTATGCAGTACATTCTGGATCTGTTGGATTAATAAGTGCCCCTGTGATACAGTTGGTATTGGCAAGGGTACTTCCTTAGGATGTTCAATATGTGTCAGACATGCTGCTCCCCTGTGCCTCAGGTGGTCTGTGCAGAACTGAAAATGGGAGGCATCCTGAACACAGCAGGTTGTCTGGGCTTTGCTTGTTTTCTAACTTCAACTGGATTGTGTTTTTCTGTGCCATTAAACATGCACTTGGTTTTGCTTCGTTGAAGAGAGAACTGTAACAGCAACCAGAGAGCACAATCTCAACTTTGTCCACTAGTAACATCTTTGAAGATTTCTTCAATCTTCTCTGGACTTTTTCAATACTCCAGTAGTCTGGCTGTGTATCTGCTTTGCCCACCTCACTCAGTAGGCTCAGATAAAGCACCTCTTTTAAACATTTAGAAACATATGTCTCATACTTGCTTCTCCCTGTTTTCTTTCTGATGTATTTTGATTCTTGGGTAGTGTTTTGGGTTTTTTTCCAAAGGATGCAGACTTCCACATCTTTCTGTATGCACAATCCCCCTATCAGTCTGTTTAATATTCTGGGGATACCAGCTTTCTTTTGCAGGCTTCTGTTTCTCGTATGTTTTGTAGAAAAATCAAAATGCTGTTGAACTTGATTCACAAAGGGCAGTAGGCAGGCCTGCAGAGAGTTAAGTGATGTTATGGACTGTCTTATTCCAAAGTTAGCCATGAAATTTAGGAACTTGAGAAGGGAAAGGAGAACAAATATTGATCGAAATCAGCCAGTTGTAACCAGAAAAATAGCTGATGCAGTAGCTGCTGCTGTGTTGTAAATGAATGTTTGAAGCTTGAATTGTGTTCAAAAACTTATATTTTTGCTGTAGAGAAAAGTGAAGTTAGGAGTTGTAGGGTAAGAAGTCATTCAAACAGCTCTGGTTTGATTTACATTTAAGTCAGGTGTAAAGTTACCATCTTTTTGTCTACTGAGCAGTACTTGGCTATCTTAGTGTGATATCGAGAGAAATTACTATCTGAAATGTTTAGCAAACTATGAACTTTGCTGTAGGGTTTTTTCTGTTTGAGAAGGTGTTTCTATTAATAGGATCACAAAGCTGAGGGGAAGAACACCCCAAACTTGCTTCTTTTTTATTAAAAATATAGTACACAGCTCTTTGGGGTCAATTATAGTTCTACTTAGAGCTGTTAATGCATTTTATTTGTAGGTAAATGCACATGGTGAAACAATTAAGTCTCTGCGCTTCAGTTACCTGACGATCCTGCAGAAGGTTGCCAATCATGCTGCACTGCTGCAGACAGACAACACGAGCAAGCAACAGGTTAGTCTCAGAAGTATCTTGTGGAAAATAGAATGAAAACTCTCGAATGAAAATTTTTTCTGACCTTCTGGAGTGTTAACTAACGGCAGTTAAGATATTTTGCAAAATTCCTTTTCCATTCAGCAGTTCAGAATGCAAACCTTATAAAGGCATCATACAAAACAGTGTGTTCATTTAGTTGATGCATATCTGAAAATAAGGGTTATAGAAACATCGGAGAGATTAGGAGGGAGAGTAATTTTTAGTGATTTCTAATGGTGCCATTTCTGTTACATTTATGATGAGTGCTGATAAGAGGAATGACTTTGTGCAAATAAATAAATAATAGGCAATTTAGGGTGCACTTTTTTTCTCTAGTACTTTATATTAAGAGCTGATTTTGTTTAAATAATGAGAAACATGCTTTAGAAGAAAATGCTCAATGAGACATCACTATCAGTTTATCTTGTTACTGTAGCAAGTCACCTACAAGACCCACAGACCAGTAGAGTTTTTAGAAATGCTTGGATGTGATCTCTAAGATCGAGGAATGAACACTGGGATTTAGGAATGTTACCACTTTCTCTCAGAAGCCACTGAGGAAGGGAAATCAGAGTATCCCAACCGATTTTGCAAATTTGTTCCATTGAAGCAGTTTTGCTTTTTAGGAAATGTTACTCTGACTTTCCAGGGCTTTATATACAGTATGTACCCAAGTGTTTTCAGTGGGCTTCTTTTCTGTATTCCATATGTAGTTTTTTATTGTAATAACATTTGGGGTTTAAATAACCTCTGAAATAACACAATATAAGTATTTTTGATTTAGTCTATCACACCATTCACAATTATTAACTGCCAAAATCCATTGAAGAAACTGATACTTTGTAGTATTTCTTACTTTTAGTATTAAAGTCCATTTCATTTTTTAGGTGAGATATGTGATCTTTTCTTTCTCTCTGGAAAAGTGGACGTAAATGTGTGTGAGGTCATGTTCAAGTTCAGACCTAAATTCTAGCAGTGGAGCTTTATGTGGCTCTTGAACAGTTTAAATGCACTTCCCATGCCGTTTTTTGTTGTATCAGTGGAACAATATGTAATTCCCATATTGGCTTGTTGTCCCAGTGGGTCAAGACAAATGCTGGTACAAAACTGTTGGGTAATGCAAGCAACAGAATTTTTTGAGACTGACAGTTCTGACCAGTCCTATTGCAGTTTTTGGCCAGGAGAAGAAACTTTGAGCATCTTTTACTCTAGTAGCTACAATCCATGGTTTCAGATTAGCAATCTCTTTTGTTTTTAAATGAAGCAAAGCAAAGCACACAGGGGGTGTTTTATCCAGCAGTTTTGTGGTGAACTGAATAAAAGCACACATAACTCTTCTTGAGATACTTTGGAGATCACATTTCGACCTGTTTAACTCCTTGTGTGGCTGACTGGTATCCTAATATAGCTCTAATTTTTAAGATCTATTCAATCTTTTTGCTTTTCTTCCAGGAAGCACATATCAAACGAGTTTGCAGCCAGGTATTTTCCAGTTTTCCAGATTTTGTGCAGTTAAGCAAAGATGCAGCCTTTGAAACCATTTCGGATCCAAAATACAGTGGAAAAATGAAGGTAAACCCATTCCTAAGAAGAAAAATAAGTATTGTTAATAGTAATAGGTCTGTGCTATAGTGTATGGATGTAAGAAAATGTACACCTAATAGTTGTGGGGGTTTTAATCATTCTATTTGTGGTTGGTTGTACCACAGCAGGTATCTGCTGTCATGGATCAGGATACATCTGGGCAAAGACTGGATAAGATATTTGGAGATGTTAGCTTCATGTTTAATGGTGGGCATGGAAACTACCCTTGCAGTCAACAGAATTGTTGGTTCATGAAACCATGGATTCCAGTGGCAGTTGGGGATACTTGGGAAAGAAAAGAGAGCAAAACAAAATCATTATGGACTTAATAACTGGCGCATACCTTCAGTATTGTGTGTACTTCCAGTCCCTCCTCTCAAAAAGCATGTGTTAGACCTTGAAAAGGTTCAGAGGAAGGTTCAGAGAAGGGGCACAAAGGTGATTAGTAACTGTGGGTCAGAAGCAGCCAAATAGGCTGAGACTCTCCAGCCTGAAAATAATGTCTTAAGGATGAATGTGAATGGGACTGTGGTGGTTTGAGACCCCCAAAAATCCAATTTCCAAGTCCAAGCCCCTCTCCTACAACTCACCCCAGTGTGAAAGGGGTTTTCCAGACACAACACAAGACTCAATATGGGGAGAAGTGAATTATATTAAAATTATTACACAAATAAATATGATAATACATTATATACATATTCCTAACTATCTCTCCTATGGTAAAGCAATATTTACATTGGATTAAATCTCTTTTCCCTCCAATAAAAGTCCAGAAAGGAACAAGGAAAGATCCTTTCCACGTTCAGGGCAGCAGTGTCTCTCCTCTTCAATGCAGCAGTTGTAGCTGGAGTTGTTGTAGCTGGATCTCTCTCTCTCTATTACAAGGGCCTACACAATCATAAGTAGTATGAATCTGGTAAAGGTGTACTGAATGCTTACTGGCTTTTTGAACCCTTGGACATTATGGACATTAAATGAAAATAATAGAAGTCCTACTAAAGATGACCAAAATAAATGTGTTGAGTATGAATCTGTAAAACACCTTACCTTAGAAACTGTCTTGCTCTGGTTTCAGAGAGGAACAAAAGATGTTTAATGATGTCTAATGCAAGTTAAAAAGATGTCTGAGGTACCCTACTAAAAAGAAGAGCATACTAGTTTTAGGAGTGTTCCTGGGCTGAGAGTAACTGAGAAATTAGAAGCTGTGCAGGATTTTTGCTCTCTATAAACCTGGTTATTCACAGTTTTTGTTTGGGACTGGTGGCAGTGGGAAGACCACATTGTTATAACAGTAATGGCTATTACCACTTCATTGATTTGTTATTATGCAAGCAACATCTTTCTTTACTATTATTACATATGTGTGACATACCTGCACGCTAACTTTGTTGTGTACACTTAATTATCTCGTGAAAATTAACGTAATTGTTACATTTTTAACAATGCAAATATTTAATACATAGGTCTAAAAACAAAGTCCATGATCTTCAGTAGTGCTTATGAAGCAATTCTGTTACTGGTTATTCTCCCATGGTATTGCTCATGTTATTATTTTATATATATATATATTTTATTTTATTTTTTTTAATCTTGCATGGCTTTCTCCTGGAAAAGCTGGCAGCCTGTGGCTTGGAGAGGCACATTCTTTGCTGGGTTAAAGACTGGCTGGCTGGCTGGCTGGCCCAGATCCTGGTGGTGAATGGAGTTACATCCAGTTGGTGTCTGGTCACTGGTGATCCCCCAGGAATCAGTGTTCAGCCCAGTCCTCGGCTGATGATCTCTGTGAGGTGATTGAGTGCACCCTCAGTGAGTCTGTGGCACCTGGGTCAGAGCAGCCCTGCCGAGCAAGACCTGGGGGTGCTGGGGGGTGAGAGCCTGGATGTGAGCTGGCATGGAAAGCTGAACATGTCCTGGGCTGCAGCAAAACAGATGTGTCCAGCAGGTCAGGGGAGGTGATTCTCCCCCTTTACTCCATTCTTATGTCCAGCTTCACAGGACAAAAAGTACATGGACCTGTTGGAGCAAATCCAGAGGAGGGCCATGAAGATAATTAGGGGGATGAAGCAGCACTCCTACAAGGAAAGGCTGAGAGAATTGAGGGTGCTCAGCCTGGAGAAGGCTGTTAGGGTGACCTTACTGCCACTTTTGAGTACCTGAAGGGAGCCTAAAGAAAGCTGGGGGCAGATCTTCTGCAGTAATAGGGAAGGGGGTAATGGCTTCAAACTGGAAGAGAGAGTAGGTTTACGTTAGATAATAGAAGGAAATTCTTTATTCTCAGAGTAGTGCAGCGCTGGAACAGGTTTCCCAGAGAAGTTGTGGGTGCCCCATCCCTGGAAGTGTGCAAGGCCAGGCTGGATGGGACCCTGAGTCTAATAGGTGGCATCCCTGCCCATCCATGGTGGTGTGGTTTGAAAGTAGATGATCTTTAAGGTCCTTTCCAACCCACACCATTCTATGACTCTGCAATCTCTGTACCTGGAAGGAGGAGTTTTATGTAGTGGGCTGTGTAGCCAAATTGAAAAATCAGTTGGGTTTTAGTCCATTAATTTTGACTTCAGAATAATGATGATGCTAAAAACTAGATCATAAATGTCTGACTTGCTGTTTTGTTTACTATTCTAAATTTTAAAAAGGAAGCTGTTGGTGATGATTTCGGGTTTTATGCTGTGGAAGCAAAGTCATTTAGGAAGTATTTAATTTAGGAAGTCCTCTTACCATGAGAGTCAATAGACACTAGAGCTTGAAAACTACTTTGTCAATTTGTAACATGTTTGTTTGGAATAACTGAGACAAATGATAGTAAAATGTTTTTAATAACCATGTCACACTGTAGTACTTTATATTTTCTGTTTCATAAATAAATTCTAGAAACTACTTGAAATTCTTTTGTAACTTTCATCTAGTAGTGTAGACTGAATAGGTATTACTTAGTCTTTTAAATTAAAATTTAGTACAAACTACACAGAAATTTTGGTACAGGTGATTATTCTTTTGTAAATGAGCATAGTTGCAAGGTTTCTGACATTTTTTAAAAATTTATTCAGGGAAAGGTTTGGATTTTTAGTGAAGTTTATTAGCTAAGCTGCTGCAACTGTTTTGAAGAGTTGAACAGGTTAATGTATCTGCTTAAAGTATCTGTTGTTCTCGAAGCAAGCAGAGACAGAACGCATAGGAAAAATAGCTTTTTCTTTGCAGGTTGTTCACACAGAAGTATTGGGGACTGCTTGGAAAAGAAGATGAGTGAGCATAGCTTTACAAGCCTGCAGTATTTCTCATTACTACCTTGTCTGATTATTTCTATGGTTTTGTTAAAATTCTGGCTCAGGGAGACTCTACTAGCATTTTAAGTGTAAAGGGCTATTAAATGTCTGGGCACTTAAAATAACTTTCTTTTTCTTTAAACTGCACGTGTAATGTTTCCACACACATCAGTTTTGGGGTTATGGACTACTGTTCTTAATTAATACAAATCTCTCAGGAATAACTGCTGGGTTGATTTAATAATTTTTGCTTGGCATGTTATCATTATTTCAGTAGGAAAATAAAAGTCTATTGGAGCACTTTGGAAATAGTGATAACTTCCTCCATTAAACATAATTCCCACCCAGGCAGGCATGGCTTTGAAGTCTTTAAAATACTGTAGGCTTACTTGAACAGCTGTATACAAAAAAATAGTCTTAAAAACCAGAGGTAACATTTCATCACACACAGACAACTCACGATGTGTAGCAATGGGGAGACATGTTTAAATCCATGTGAACTCTTGTAAAGAATTTGTCCTTTTGCTTGAGTATGACCAAATATTTCTGGTTTAGACTAACACCATACAGGAGGATACTCTGGTGCACAAGTGTAGAATTTATTTCTCTTTGGTGCAAAAACATTCATTACTTTTCCCTGTTAAGAGTTGTTCTTGACTCCAGGATACCTAAATTCCCAATGGGGATGAAATGGATCCACTTTATTTAAGCAAACTGTGTGGATTTGTTTTTGTCTTCTTGTATAGGAAAGTCAAGATTTGACCTGTACTTTTATAATAACAAAAACACAGTAGCCAATGCCTTCTCCTTTAAAAGAACGTCACTGTTTTTGTTCTGTTTTCTTTTCTTTATGTGGCTAAATAAAATGCAAATTTAAGTAGCATAGCTCTTGTTAAGCTACCCTCTGTGAATTTTTTTTTCTCAAGTAAAAGAAGTCCTAGTTTATATGTTCATGTACATTGAAACCAGACCAAAAAAAATCTCTCATTTTTACCTTGTTTTCACTTCTAACAGGCTGGATAACATATACTAAGTGACGAATAATTTCTGGGTTTTGTTCTAGATATTATCCAGAATTGCAAAGTTAATATAAACATTCATTGCTATTTGATTGTCAAAGATCTGTTAGGGTTTTAGTGAAACCAGTGTTGATTAAAAGTTTATGTATTTATCCGTAAATAAATATAATTTTTTAAACATTTATTGCCTAGTGGGAGAAGGCTACAGTCATGGTAGAGAAAATTCCTCTTTTCCCTATTGTGTATGACTTCTGCACAGTGCTCTGGAGCTGCCATTGCCAGATGTGGACATGCTTCTTTTGAAAATAACAGTATCACTATTATACACAAGGCTCTGGATTTTTTGCTTCCCCCCCCCAGCAGAACGTCGTGTGTGGGCGGATTATTGGCATGTCAAGGGCTGTGCAGAGTCTGGGAAGCTGGATCCTACTGTAAACAGAGCAACAGATGAGAGTGGGAGTGGGGAGGGGCACACAGCTCACTGATTATTTTAAGAAGACAAGTTCTAAGAAGTTCTAAACTCAGATGTAGGACAGAAAATTTAAACAGACCTTCGACTTTTCAGGGTAAACGTGTACATTTTTTAAATACAAAAACTCACAGTCTGAGCCAGCATGTGACATAAGGAACTTTTTGTTGCAGTCTGTGCACTGACACGAATAGGCTCTGAATTTACCTCTTTGTGGTCTGATGACCTTTTCATGGCAGGAAAGATCACTGAAAAATGAAAAGGTCCAGCATCTCCATTACCTTTGGCACATTTTATTATGTTGGTAATGATTTTTGTTATGCCTCTGTTTAGCTTTGCAAATAATTACAGTGTACCCTGTTTAGAGGTTGCAAACTTGAGTGAGTGTTAATGAGATGACTTGTGGATAAAAATCTCTTCGTTTGTGTGCTCTGGGTCATCTACAGGTCCTGCAGCAGCTTTTAAATCACTTCCGAAAAAAGGATAAAGTTCTTCTTTTCTCCTTTTCCACAAAGGTGAGTTCCATGTGATTTACATCAATTAACTGCAGCAATAATTCTGAAGTGTGAGGCACTGAAGTGACACCTGTAAACCATATTTCCTTACTGCCTGTAATGTGGGAAGGAGTTCTGAGGACAGTGTGCTGTACTCCAGAAGCCTGTTGAAACCTTATGTTATTTCATGATAAAAACGGTGGTGGCAAAGCAAATATAACACCCTTCTGTCTTCCTTAGAGCTTTTAAAAATTGTTGTGTTCCTTTGGCTGTAGAAAACTGAGTTTTGTTTGTGTGTCTTGAGTTACAGCAGTGTCACAGCACAGTATGACTGCAATATCATAAAACGTTTGTGCTAACATTGAAAGTTGTTAAATTTCCCCCATTCTGCTGACTTTTGACCATCAGCAGCAATGAAACTTCAATCCTGAAACCTGCAGCACCAGTTGATTTGAGTGTAAAACAATGTTTAACTAGAGCAAGAGGTATATGTACATTTCTCTTTTAAGGGACTTGCTCCTTAATTTTCTTGTTAGGGAGTAATATGTTTCCTGAAACCCTGCACTCTATTGTATCATTTTCTTTATTTAAATATTTGTAATGATAGCACTAAAAAGTATTTTTAAGAAATAGCAGTTTGAATGATAGTTCGAAGTCTTAAATATTTAATTTTTTTGGCTTTAAGACAGAAAGCAAGTTTAATGTTTAGATGCAGCAGTAAAGAACTCGTATGTCTCAGGCTGTGCTTTATCATGGTCACTACCAGACTAGCTCCTGGTTACTGCAGTCTCTTTCTCTCCATGCCCCTGGACCATGACTGTGTGCTCTGTGCTGGCTCCAGTGCTCCTTTACTGTATTTCAAGTGATTCCAACTTGCTGAGATGGGAGGAAGCTGTTCCCTGCCTGCTTCTTGGGTTGAACTAATTGAGTGACAGAGGTGAAACAGGCAGCCAGGGCTGGAGGGTGGAGTGAGGCTGCAGCAGACCAGTATTGATCACCTTGAGTGCTGTAGAATCATGACTAAAGAGAGTCATGAATGTTGATACCAAAATGGCGAAGATTTAGTCTCATTTGCAGTGCTTGGTCCATTGAAAATATATTTGATAATCATGGTCTCTGTGATCATGTTTAATTAAAAAGATAATATTAAGTAAATAATTTTTTCCCCCTTTCATTTTTCCACTCAGTTGCTGGATGTGCTGGAACAGTACTGTATGGCATCTGGGCTGGATTATCGAAGACTTGATGGAAATACAAAATCAGAAGATAGGATCAGAATTGTAAGAGAGTTCAACAACATTCAAGAAATTAACATCTGTCTTGTATCTACAATGTAAGAAAATTTAAGTTGTGGTTTGTTTTGATCTGTCTTTCCAGTGTTTAATGAATGGGTTACTCTGCATTTTTCTCGATGGCCTTGTGAGGGATTACTTTTTTGAGCAAGTGAGTTGTTCTCTTGTCTCTTAGTGAGTACAGACTTACTGCTGTGGTGTGAAGCTTCTTAAAATATATACAGACTTCCTCCCTCTCCTCTGCTTTATGAGGATTTCTAAGATCTGAAAGATCTGAATCCTAGTTTTAAATTTCCAGTTCTTACAGGATGGAAGAAACCATTTTGAACACTGTTACTACAACATTATTGTTATTATGTCATTATCCACAAAAGACTTCTCATTTCACTGTAGGCAGACTCAATTTCTTGTATACTGGTAGAACTAGCAAGTGAATAGGAAATGCTATATTGAACTGAAAACTTCTCTCTCCCTGTAATATTTGTTTAAAATACTTCAGCAAATCCTTGACTGTCTTCTAAAAATGTATCTACCTGTCAAGGTTTGCTTGTCAATTTATGGTGGATAGTGAATTCTTTTGAAATAGATTAACAAACAATGACTATTTTTTTTTTTATTCTGGTTACTTCCATGCTTCATCTTGGGTTAAGTTTTTTAGTGGACAAGGACAGAAAGGGAACAAGTAGAAGCTTTTGTTGTCCTGCTCAGAAGTGAAAACTTAGTGAAACTTGAATCATTCTTGACTCTACAGTCAAGTCAGTTCTTTACTGAAAGCTTTCCCTGCCTGCTGATGGTGCTGGAGACAAGAGTCTTGATTCTGTTGGTTTTGGTGTTAACTCACGTTACAAAGCAAATGAAAGGAACAAGCCTGTGATGAAATTGCAGTCAATATGACCAGTGTGTACTAAGGAAAACAGGAGGTGCAATTCCTTGTGTAGTTTATCACAGATAACAGGAAGCGATCTTTTTGCGTGTTTGATACAGAGGAATGGAAGCAGCTTTACATTTGTAATCCTTTGGAAATTAGAAAGTGATTTATCATAGTTCTACTCTGCAAGGGATTACTTTTTACACTTACTCAGATTTCAAGTATATATACAATGTTAATGTACTTTACATTATGTTCTGTATTTTTCAATACATGGTATGTTGACAGAACTGGGTCATACTCCTCCATCTATACTGTCTTGTAAAGTTTTTGGCTCATTGTTCTGGGTAGTCCACTTGTGTGTTTTCTGTAAGTCCTATTCCTCAGAAAGCCAAATGCTGATTTTCACTGATAGTACTTCCACAGTTTTGCATGTAGAAGGGCATTCTGTGAAGGATGAATTCCCTCCATGGTACTTTTGAGTTTGCCATTATGTTCACTAGCACAATTAACGTGCAACTTTTAAAACAGAAAGCACCAACCTTTTAAATCAACTTGACCCCAAGTCTTACAGTTAATATTGGTACCAAGCATAGTCATATGGCTATCATAGCTATATTGATAGCTATGGCTGATATAACTTTACAGATAAATATATTTTAGAGGTGTCCAGAGAAAATATAATTGATTTCTTCAGAGCTTGTAAATTCCATCAAACTGTTAGATACAGATCATGGATTTCAGACTTGAGCACTAGAGAAAAATAGGTATACATCTGTTGGAACTTCTAAGTCTCACAAAGTAATATCTGTTTGTGAATACTTCAGTCCTGTGCTAGTGTTGCTGGGAAAAATGTGTGATCATTTCAAAGAAGAGAAGGGGATTTTTGGGCATGCTTGGAAACATTAAAAGAGTTGCTGGAGTTGCTGTAACTTGATAGGAGAATGTCAGAGCTTGCAACTCCAACGGTGCTGCTTAGCCTGGAGAAGGGAAGCTGTGTACAGTACCAAAGTCAACACATCTCTGTTCCGTCGGAGTGTTGTGGAAGAAATGAGAGCAGCAAGTATTCCTGTTTTTAAATCACCATTTCTGGAGTTTCTGTGCCAGTATTTCTCTAGATTAATTCCTTCAGCGTAATTGTTAATGAAAATCCATTTCTGCATCTTGGTTATTTTTGTTATGTAAAGAGAAGTGCTTAGAGAAATTTGTAGGTAGTTTTTTCATGAAAGGTTGCATATGCCCTTCCCTTCTACCTGCAGCATTCTCAATGACTGTCCATTGCTGGACTCCTGATCATTACTTTTTACTTTTACAGGGCTTCATTTAACTTGAACTCTTTCTCACCTCTGTTGCAAATAACTTTTAATGCATATGTGATAACGTTCAAAGAATTTTAAACCACAAGATCTCACTGAAAAAGAGAATATAGGAACTATGAAAAACTTATCTTGATAAACAGAATTACATTGTCAAAGCTTTCATAGAAACTTCTCTAATGCAGTATTGTTCTGTAACTTCTGAATGTTGAGGTAAAAAGTTGTGCAGTTTTAAATCTTTTGGCAACTGTTCTTTGTAACAAAACTCTTTATTTGAGCCATATTATAGTGGTTTGCATGGATTAAAATTGCAGTAATGACTAACAGCTAATTAAAATAATAGTTAAAATGGAAGATATGCTTTACAGTGCACAAATGACTGCATTTGTTCTGTCCATGAAGGACATAGGAGCCATTCTTTTTCTGCTTTAGAGCACCTGAGTTTTTGTGTCATACTTAAAAATACTGGAAGGTGAAATTATTATAAAGCTAAGTATCCTGTTTAGTTTTTATAGGTAGTCTGTTTTACACCTTGACTTATGTTTCAGTCCAACTGCAGGGTTAGTTTGGGAAGACAAGAGGCTGAATTCTGTTTTCACTGCAAAGAAGTACACTAAATTTCCAAAATACTGGAGTGTATTCTGAAAAAAATGCAAATATTTTTATTCAGCATTTCAAACTTTGAGAATGTGCATCCGCCAGAAACATCTGTTAGTGTTGGCAGGTTCCCATATCCTCTCCCTTCCCAGATTTAACTGACCCAACACCACATCACACCTGGAAGGACAAGGACACAACTGCGTTTACATTGAGATGGATTCCATGAAAACCAAAACGTGGTGGGGCTCCCTAAGTTTTTGGTTCAGTCTTTTACCGGAAACTTTACCTTTCCTGTCTGTTTTAAATAAGCAGAATCTAAAGTAATCTGTTAAACTTGGTAAATTAAATGGGATTGACTTTTTCAGTTTTGCTGTAGCTCTTTCAGGAAAATAACACACTTGAACTTAGCAATTCCTATGTCAATGTTAACATTTATTTTAATAGTTTAACTAATAATAGTGTTTAACACGTGCTTGTATAGGAACTTGTCCCTTTTGTGTGATGGTTGGTTGAGGCAGTTGAAAAGAATTTTCAGTATTTGGTTGTTTTGCACCTGGATGAGAAGTGGTGTTTTCCTCACTTTTGTTCCTGTCAAATCATTCAGCTGTGCACATGCCAGACTCCAAGGAACTGAGCAGTTTAGTTGGATTCAGCAGTTAGCTGCCTCAGGTTAGGCACGTGCTCAAATTCTTTCCTGGCTTGCAGTCTCTACCTGAAAGAACAGTCCAGCTGTTAAGTGTTTTAAGGTGATGTAACTGTGACTCCTAACTCCCAGAGCAGACAATTTTCTGACAGGGACTTTTTTCCTTGTAATGACTGGATGAATATTGCTCATATGCAGCTGTGTGGGCAACTGTGTTTTTAACAGCTGAGTGACTTACTGTACAAATAGACTTGTGAGAGCTGTTAATTCTTACAGGTGTGACTTACCCTAGAGTATGACCATTTCAGTGGAAGCTGCATAGCATTATTGTTGGAACTCTGTGCTGGGATTAGAGGAAGTAAAATTTCAACCCTAAATTTTCCTGCTTCCATGAAGTTAACTGGCGTAAAAGTGGTTATGAATTTCAGTATAATCACTGGAGGTGTTGGGCTGGGCAGGAGTTAGAGGGAATGAAGTAGCAACCAGGACTTTTACTAAGAAAGCTGATAGTAGTTGGTTATGACTCAGCTATTCAGTTTGTAACAAGCATGATACTGAAGTGAGAAGACTGCATTTTATAGCAATGGTTATTTGAGTACTTGGTGGTTATTAATACAACAGTAACACAAAGCTGTACTGCACTGTTTTCAGTATCTTTATTGTGTTCTTTTTTATGTTGGGAAGTGTATGCCTACTACAGAAAATTATTATGCCTCGTAATTAGGTTATGGACCTAATACAGAAAATTTTTTTTCAGGGTTGTTTTTATTGTCATATAGTTCTGTTTTTCTCATTTTTATGCTTTTAGGGCTGGTGGACTGGGTCTTAATTTTGTGGGTGCCAATGTTGTTATACTGTTTGATCCTACATGGAATCCAGCAAATGATCTTCAAGCAATTGACAGGTACGCTCTCAAAATACAGAACTTGATCCATGTTGGACTCTTCTTTCCCTTTCATTCCATAATCTCATACTCCAACTAAAACTTTCCTTGAGGAAGATATTTTTTGCTATAACTTTTTGTGATCTCTGTAGAATGGGTGTGTGTAGCTGTCGTTTTTCTTGTGTTTTTCATGACAGAATACATTGTAGTTGACCCCAGTTAAACTGATGTTTTGAATTCCAGAACCTCTAAAGACAACCTTTCTGCTTCACCCTTGTGGAGATTAGAGTATTTTCAGCGCTCAGTTCTAGCTCTTATATTATGCTGTTGGAGTATTTCTAGTAATACAGGTATTTCTTTCAAAGCTTTTTGGCTGTGGGATGTTTGCCTAGGAATTCAGGACAGACTTCTGGCTGGCTGAAGTAAAGAACATTGAAAACTTTCAAAATTCAGTAGCTCTATATATTTTTATGAGCAGAAATAAATTGTATCTGTTATCTCCTGCAATTATATAATTCCATTTTAAGGGTCTTTCTCACTTCTAATACGTGTTTATGTTCTCCTGTTCGAGAGAAATATGTGTGTCAGAAACATGTATTGGGTACTGTCTTTAAAGAATCTTTGCAAGATCACATTTCTATGAATTGATTCAGCCTCTTGTGAATTTTGTGGAATATAGTTTATTAGATGTCTCAGAATTTACCATTTGGATAGAACACTGCCAGTTCATTAGCTGTTTTTATGATATTGTAACTTGCAAAGTGCTTTAGAAAGTTAAGAAAGAACAGACTGTTCCATGTAATCCATGAACTAATTCCTCTATATAGTACAAATAGGAGAATACCTTGAGCAAGAGCAGGTGTAGACAGAGAGGAGAAAAGAAAAATGAAACAAACCTGAGATAAACAGAGTGGAAGATGTGTTTTCAGAAGAGATGGGATGCAGTTCTTGTGATACAAAATGAGGAGAAAGCTTTTTAAACTTCATAGGCCTCTGGAGAAACATGGAATACTAAGGATAAAGGAAAAGGAAATTAATTACTGAGGAAAATGTGGAAAAGGAAAACAACCCAACCAACGCAAGCATGATTTAGAATAGTCCTATTTTATTAGAATGCTTTTATTTATTTTTGTGTTTATTTACTACCCCAAGAGCTCTCTTATCTCTTAAAATGTTTTTTAATGTGCCACTGTCCTTGCAGAGCTTACAGAATTGGCCAGTACAGACCTGTTAAAGTGTTTAGATTGATCTCCTTGGGAACTGTGGAAGAGATGATGTATTTGCGACAAGTTTATAAACAGGTAAAGTTCACAAGCTGTTTAAATTTGGAGCTCTTTTTAGCAGTCTTGGTGACTGAAAGCTAATCTAGCCTATAGCAAAATTGTAGTTTACTTCGGGTTGATGATATATGCTATTAACTTAACTTACAAAGCAAAGATACATCATTTAGCAATTGTCAAAAGTCGCAAATTAAGAAATAAGATGATTGAATGTAAGGTTCTGACATTATAGGCACGTAAACTAGGACAAAGGTGGAAAAACAGTGGGGTACAGTTGTCCTGAAGAATACACTGCATAGAAAAGATAAAATTAGGTCACCTCAGTGGGAGAGTGATAATACATATTGAAGAAAACCTAATTACAACTGCTTTTCACTGAGGACTCATTACCAACTTTTTATTATTTATGGCCAAAAATTCAAGTTACTAGGTTAATTCCTCAAATCTGGTAAGGTTATTTACAAGGAGGAAGCTGGAGGCTGAATGAGTGGGAAATGCAGTTGTAAACAGATTGTCATTATTCTCCTTGGATTTAAGTAAGTGACAAGTAAGAACAAAGTTCTAAGATCCTCTGATTTCACAGAACAGATAGTCAAAAACCTGACAGATCCAATCTTGAACTGCTCCCAGTAATGTGTATGGCTTGCTTTAGAATCCTACTTTCAAAATGTGATGGTGACTTTTATCTCACTCAAATTTAGTGTTTTGCAGAAGCCAAGCAGCCATTAGAGTTCTGTTTAATTTTGTCAACATTATGTAAATAAAAAAGACAAAACTTGTTAAGAAGTCAAAAGAAGTAGGTGATGGGCTGAGGTGATAACATGTAATTGGACAATTTGCAGAGATTCTGTATCAGAAGCTCAGAATTAAGAAGATGCATTAGTAGTTGAAATCATATACTAACAAGGCAAGTTAAATATAATGTATGGAAAGTCCAAAATCTGTTTTTGAGGGACAGTGGTCCAAAAGTATAAAAGCTAATAATTTACATTTTTAACATATCAGGAGTATGAATTGTACTGCTCTATGACTGTTACTTTAGCAAGGTTTAAAAAAGCATTCCTTGCAAAAAAACCCACCTTACTTATGTATTCTTCACGTCCACATTCATGGGAAAACGTAGAGAGGATCCTCTTTCAAAGTTTTGATGTACAAAGTACTTTTGAGGAATCGTTTCAACAGCAGGTATCAGTAGGAGAAGTCTCAGAAAGGCTGACAAAATGAGCAGTAGCAGATTACAGCCAGCTCCATTCACTAAAATCCTGAAGGATGGGAGCCTGCTTCACAGAGACCTTGGGAGTTGGTGAACTTGTAGGAAAAGAAGACCTGGATATTGTCTGTTTGGATTTCCAAAAACCATGCATAAAAATTCTTGAAAGACTCCTGTGCCTTTTTTTTTTTTCCTTTCAAATTGACTTGTGTTTCTCAAGTTTAGTAAGAAGCAATAAAGAGAGGAATAGTAAATCTGAGATTCTTTTTTTTTGGCTATGCTTGGATTGCATTCCCTTACTAAGTAAGCACACAGGACAGTAAAAAAATAGTTACAATTTAGTACTGAGGAAAGCTGAGCAGTCAAGATATAGAGGAGTGTCTCTAGTGTGTATACTTGGTGTCTGATATTAGCCAATGATACAGTAAAAGGCTTCAAATATTTAAATTTTTGAAAATTCAGTAAAACCAAGCAGGTGTATATTGTACCACAGTCTATTATACCAGCATCTGCCAGGGAAATTAAAACATCCTCTCTTAGGAATTTCTCCCTGCTCCAGCTAAAGCTGTGTATATAATGTGGGAGCCAGGAAATTCTGACATGTTGTTGCAGCAAACACTTCTCAAATCTCTCGTGTTATTCTGTTTTAGCAACTTCACTGTGCGGTCGTTGGAAGTGAAAATGCCAAGAGATATTTCGAGGCAGTGCAAGGATCAAAGGAACACCAGGGAGAGCTTTTTGGGATCCATAACCTTTTCAAACTTAGGATTCATGGGTCCTGTCTTACCAAAGACATCCTGGAGGTGTGAAGTGCTATCCTTTTACTTTTGAATATTAGTTTTACATTTTTTCTTTCCTCGGGAGATTCTTTTGTTGTCGTTTTGAATGGAAAAACTATAAAACAGAAACAGAACTTGTCTATGCAATGACTTAAATGAAATAGGCATGCTAACTTCTCACTCTGACGTAGAGCAGATAAATTGTTTTAAATCAAAGAATGGAAAAAGCTTGGATTATAATTCTCATAAATTTGCTAATATATTTCTTAATTAAAATTATTTAACTTATGTTTTGATACTTTCATGTGTTGTCAGCTTTGTGCACAGATATCTTTTATTCATCAGTAGCTCAGGCTGACCTTTTAACCTGGAATTCTGGTCATAAAAATATTTTTTGCAATCATAGTAACCTTTTCATAGTACATTTTGAGGTGTCTAAAACTGTTTAATAAAATGTGTTTTATAATGCTGTATTTTAGAATGTTATGGGGTGGAAGTAAGTAAATAACTTGTGAGGTTTCATATTTTAAAATTAATTTCTTAGTTACTCTGAAAAGCCTGTTGGCCCAATTGCATAGTTTAAACTCATTTCAAGTATATGTAATCTTTTTCAATCTTCTTATACATCTCTACTGGTAGGAGAACAAAGTTGAGGGTTAGAGATAAAGTAGGACAGAGAGGAGGAATTCTGAAAACCAGTTTCAAAATCTCAAAACCAGTGTTCAATTAGTTAATATTAATTGACCAGCGACAATTAATTAATATTTTCATCTCTCCATATTCTAGCTCCCTATACACACATCACTTTTTAAGGGAAAAGAATACTTTTTACTTCTTAAATGCCATGCAACTCATACAACAAAATTCATTGGTATTACCTACACATACACATACATATACATATATATATATATATACATATATATATATAAAGCATGTTTTCTGCAGGTAGCTTGCATCTTGAAATTTGTTGTAGCTTTATTCCAGGTTTCTTTACATCCTTTCCTTTATTTTGTTATTTTGCATGTGCTAGGATTTAGTCTGGACTTTGCTAATTGTACTTCTGGTGCTTCTACACCTCTGTAGAAGGAAAGAAAAAGCCTTTGGGTTTTTTTTCCTGCCTTTTATATGTAGTAAAACCAGTATCTGTTGATGTTAATTAAATATTTGATTGTTTTAGAGGGAAGGGCAGGTGGAAGCAGGAGTCATGACAGCAACTACCTGGTTGAAGGAAGAGAGTGCTCCATGCAGCTCAGAGAAGGTAAGATGTGTTATTGGACTCTGGACCCAGAGCATGACAACCCCTCTAATTTCTGATACTGCAGTGAGCAATATGTTGTTAGGCTGATAATACTTTTACCCTGTTGTTTAGAAGATTTTGTTTAGGGAATTGTGGAAAGAAGTGCAATTGGTTTAGACCAGAAAGCTTCAGGCTGTTTAGTTGGAGTCAGACAAGGAGACAGTGATTCCCATCAAGTCAGTGGTCTGGTCAATACTGTCTTTTTTTTAATGTATGTAATTACATGATGGTCTTCTTCTGGAACACGTTTTTTGTTTGTTTTTTTTTTCCTGAAAAGGTTGGTTTTAATAGGAGTATTGCATTTATAGGAATGATTTTGACTGAACACTGTGTTCAGGTACTTAGGGAAGCCAGCAGTTAGGTCTATAATATGGCCTGCAAGAGTAAAGATAATATTAGATTAGATCACACTGAATGGTATTAAAGATTAGCTGCTATCTCTTACACCTATTTCTCTGAGTAAATGTCAGTATTAATTTAACATGTGCCCTCACATTGATCATAACTTATTGATCATAGCTCACTGATAATACATCACTATATGGTTGTGATCTCACGTTGGACTTGGTGATAAACAGTAGCTTTCTAAGCTTATGTTGAATACTTTTTGATAAGCAGGATGATATCAGGATTAATATATTAATTTTAAAACATCTCTTCATGTACCAAATTTTAGTGTTTACCCTTCTGACTTTCCATTTACAGGTTGTCATAATTCTTGTCTCAGTAGTACAGAGTTTTGTAGCTGTGTTCTGGACTTTGGTATCTTCAAAATGTTTAAAAGTTGCCTGGGTGTAATTTTGTTTGATTACAGTAGGCCTCAACTAATTTTAGAGTGGACTGTTGTGTACTCATGACTATTTTAATGTTAGCCCCCATATTCAAGGTGGTTAACCACTGCAGTGAGATTTTTTTTTTAATGAATGTTATTACACAGTGTTAAGGTTTGAATCATGAAGTCACCTTTCAAACTACCTTTGAAAGATGAAAAGTAGCAATGAGATTAGTATAAACTTGAAAAATATGGATGTAGATTGTGAAGACATAGGTTGTCTTAGCAGTGTGCAGCATATATTGTCTCTAATATGTAATATCAAGTATTTAATATTTAATTTTTTAACCAGAATTATTGGTTATTTTCATTGTTTTTCTGCTAAAAATTTTCAGCTACCAGAGACTTTAATAATTTCTCATTATGATTTATTTTGTATTTGCTTTCTATTTGCATTTTGTAATACTACTTTGTGTATTTTTTGCTTGAGTAACATAGTGAAAATCCACTTTTTTTACATGGCTTTGAAATTAGGTGTGTTCCATATACTATTAATGTTAAATAGCTCTGATGTAATTTTTTTTCTTTTTTAGTATGAACAAGCAGACTGTAAAGAAGATGGAGATCCCCAAAGCGCTCAGGCACAATTAAACAGAGAAGAAACAGATTTTTGGGATGACTTCAGTGACGATGATGTTCTGGAAACTTCTATGAAAAAATGTGACAGAAGGAAGCCTTGCAATGCAAATAATTTAATGGTAGCAAAGGGTCAGCTTTCTTTAATGCAGTGTGGATTCTCTAAGTTGTTGCAGAGAGAAATTGAAACTACCACAGAAGGGGATGATAATTATAACTCTCATCAATTGCCTTCTGATGATCAGACTGTAAGAAAAAACATAAATAGCAAGCACAGTGATTTTCAGAAATGCCAAAGCAGTGTGCCTGTTTTGGAGGACGGGAAAGCTGTTCTGGCAGCAGATGGAACTGATAAGAAAGATATGCATGGTACAGACCGGCTTGATTTCTCAGGCTCTGAGGAGGAAGGGGACAGAGAAATCGAGGATCAAGGCCTTTCCAAGCAACCTGATACAGTCTTGGAAACTGGAAGTAGTTCTGAAGAGGGTGATGATGTCATCTTTCCTACTCAAATTCAAGCAGTGCCTACTAAAAAAGTTGAAATACGCAGGTCAACATCTGGAAATTGCAAAGAGTTAGCAAAAGAAAAAGCTGGGTTTGTGTTTAAGGGAGCCAGTAGGCAGTTTGGGTTCCACAGTGTTGAGTCGTCTTTTGAAGACATCGAGGGTGACGCAGGTTTGAAAGGAGCAAGTGACATAAGTGATGAATCTGATGATATTGAACTTTCCCAGGATTCTAAATCAAGGGAGCCAGAATCTTTCAGCTTTCCAAAACACAAGGAAGGATGTGCCCTTAACCATGAACTAGATAATGTCTCCAAATCTCTGCTACAAGCAAAGAAGCCCAGTAGAAAAGAAAAAGAAAGTGATTCACAGAATATAGATGAATTTTCATCCTCCGAAGATGATTTTCCAGCTGAGAAAACTGAGGCCAGAAAGCAAAGCCATAAGTGTAAAAGACAGAGAGGCAGAGTTCAGTTTGGGTCTAAAACACTGCATCCTATTCAAGATACCTCTGTTGCACAAATGAAGTCTGGCAGTAATGCTGTGCATAGCACTTCTGCAAGAAAAACTGAATTTGAGCATCAAGAGCAAAAAATGGAATCAATGGACAGATATTTAGGTAACTAGTAATTTAATTTCTCTGGTTTTATTTCAAAGTAAGTAATAACATAGGTTTAATTTACCATTGTCTGCAGGCTCTAAGTTCTTCTTGCTATACATGCTGTTTGTTACGGGATGCTGGTAAATGCTCTGCTAGATTAGTTAGTAATATCTTTTTGTGTCTTTCTTTTTACCTACTAGTCTTACTTTCCTGTCCTCTGGGGTGACAGACTGCTTTGTAATGCTATGTTAAAGACTGACTGTCTCTTGACCAATGCTAAGATCAAAGATGTATTAAGAATTCACAAATGAAATATTTGAACTGCAGAACCTTAAAAGTCTTTACAGAGCTGTTAAATAAAAACTTAACGTACATGAAAAAAAAGTGATCTGGGAGTTTGAAATACCACGTAGAAGACTTGATTCTGTAAAAGACTTAATTTTAAACATTAATATTGCAACCATTAAACCATAGATGCTCTGAAACTTCCTTGTCCATCTGAAAAAAGCACACATGAAAATTGAAGTAGTTTTAAACTGTCCAGATAAATCCAAGTAAGTCTAATGATTGTTGTTCATTTCATAGAGCTGAGAAACTTGGTGCTGAGTAAAATCAGAACAAATTTTACGACTTCGATGTAATTTTTTTTCTTAATTAGTGGAACTGTGTACTTTCGAAGTTTTGGAATAACCAACATTTTTGATTCTGTCTTTCTCCTGATGTCTCAGATGGAGTTCAAGAGGTGGCATATATTCATTCCAATCAGAACGTGGTTGGATCCAGCAAGGCTGAAAATCACCTGAGCCGGTGGGCAGTGCGAGACGTGTTTGAGTTGAAGCAGTTTTCCCAGCTTCCTGCTAATGTTGCTGTCTGTAGTGCCAAGGTAAAGAGAAATGTTTGGAAATGTTGGTTTAACTCTTTTTTTTTTTTACCCTCATTTTTCATCTTAAAAAACTCCAAAAGACTTGTTTTTCTGTTAATGGCCACCATGAATGATCAAAGCCATTGAGGATGGGAGGAGGAGAAGGCTCAGTTGGAAGTCTAATAAATGACTTTTGGTTTTTGGGGTGGCTTTTAAGCAGCACAGCACCCTCTGTGGGATTTTTCTGTGAGAGAAATGGTAAGATTAAGATTGGGTGTTTGAAATCAAATTCTGTGCCATGTTTTTCTCATTTGAGCCTTGAAAATTCTTTGGCTTGTCCTGGATCCAGTTTAAAAAAATCCAGTTCCCACAGTACATTCTGGAAAACTCTGTAGCATAGAAAGTCAAACATAAATCAGTTTGCAGGCTTTTTTGGGGAGGTGAATGTGTGCAGTTGCTGCAGTGAGTCATATTGTCTAATGTCTGAAACTTACCACTAGAGTTTCCTGGGAGTGCTTATTTGCAGGGACAGATACATTTAATGCTTGTTGTTGGTCATGCATCTTGTTTGATTGCATTGGGAATACATACAAATCTGGAATAAATTCAGGTAGAGCTTCCAGATTTTTGTTCCCATTACTTAGTGGTTTTAATCTACTCTGATTATCCGGGTACTTTGTTGTTTCTCTTGTAATAAACATTTGCAGTTTCCGAGGCTGATGCTTAAGACAAACCACAAGCACAGAACAAGTAATTGGTGAATGTGCAGCTTAGTCTTCACAGACTTGTTAGCAATCATTATAGAAATTGTAGACATACGTCTGTGTTGTTCTGGGGTGTTGAACATCCACAGTGGCTGGAAGAGTTTCTTCCAGTGTTGTTGTTGTTGTTCTTGTACTGTATTTAATTAAGCCATTAGCACAGTTGCCAAAGAATTTTTAGACTGGGAAGATCAAACCAGGAGAACCAGTAAAAGTGAGGCCTTTTTAATTCTAACATATTTGCATTAGAATGTCCCTCATTAACAGAAAAGTTGGTCAAAAATACTCAGGAGTACTGTAGAAAGGTACTTATTAATTGGCACTGGCTGACAACATTATTAAACTCAAATATAAAAGAAAACTTTTAAAGGGAGTATTTTGTCTAAAAGTCTGTTGATCTACCTCTGTTCAAAAAGTTTGTTTTGTTCCTGTAACTTACAGCTTATTTTATGTGACTGGAAGTATTAGAAATCAACTTCTCTTGATTAACTTGTCAGTTTTTATAAGATATTAATTTGTTGCTCGGAAGCAACAGTAGTATCACTTCTCTTGGAGAACTAAGTAGGAAGAAAAATATCAAAAATTATAGAGAAGTCTGCCTCTTCCTTCACTTCCTGTTATTTCTTTTACTCTAGAGGCACCAATCCAGAAATAATCCCTAGATGATGGCCTATTCTTAGATGTGGGACTCCGAATTTTTTTCTGCTCTGCTTAAAAAAAGAGCTGCCAGAGCTTCATAGACAACTTTAAAAGATTCTTTATTACTTTGTTTTACTTTAGAAGGCATTTTGGGAAAAACATGGCTGTTGTGCTTCTGACCATCAGTCTTTGCTGGTCATTTTTACTTATTTCCCATCAGTTTAAGTCAGGACATTCACTGTCAGAGCAACTACTTGCATTATAAAAAGAATGCTGCTTTTATATAAAGTTTAATAAAAAACTTTTTCGACAGATTAAAGTAGCATTGTGTGTAATACTAAAAATACAGGTGAGTCATTTGAATTTCCATCATTGTTTTAAGTAAATAAAATTACAGTTTTGAATGCTGGAATGTTAATTGGAAACTGATAGTTATTGAGAGGAGAGCAGAGTTCTGTCAGACAAAATTCCTCACTTATGTCGTTTTCTGGCATCATTGGTCTAATGGAGTTTCTCAGAAACTCTTATGTAGCTGTTTGATTGCTCTGGGTATCAATGATCATAATTAGAAGCTATTTTTACAGTGTATTTATGTGGAAGCTTTATTTGATAGTGTCATGAAGGCTCCTGAATAATATTTTTTCCCTGATAATATTTATGTCCCTTCCTAAGCACACATAATCAAACTCTCTTATTTCTAAGCAGAAGTGGAAAAGTTATTTTCCTTTCATTTCATAGATAAGTCTGCTTAGGACCAAAAAGTAAAATGTCCTTTGTGCTGTTCATTTTGCCTATGCCAACTCTGTCTTCCTGCTTTACAGTTTCACTCAACAGGCTGTCTGTGATAATGCAGTTCTAATTTAATGTATTTCAAATACATTTTTCAAGTAATCACTAATATCTCTGTTAAAGGGGGTCCAGAATTCTTAAAAACTAGAATTATTCCATTGAAGTGGATGAATTGCAAGTTGGGAGATACAAATTCCTCCAAATCTTGGTTGAGCACTTGAGTGAAACATTTTTGTTTCATGTTTCCATATTAATCTGGAATGACAGTGATAATAAGTGGTTATAATAAGCAAAAATAATCAATAACCTCCTGTAAGAACATTGACATGCTGATTTCTTGCTATTGACTAGTCATCTAAATCACATTTTTACTTCACTAAATATATGTGAACTTTTATAGCCTCTGTTAAGTTCTTTAGTTTCAATGGCTAATTTATGGAAACTAGGTGAGGGATTAAACTAAAAATAGATTGCTGGAAAGCAGTAGAAAACAATGCATGTTTCCTGTTTTTCTACCTGTAGTAGCTAAAAGGAGTATAAATTTAGGTTTATTAGTGCTTTCTTTACCGCTGAAGCATGGAGACTAATGTAGTTGCTTGAGCTGTAGAAACTACTTAAAGCTGGAGCAGACTGCAAAACCTGTGAGGACTCTGCTTTGAAAGTGAGAGAGGTTGCATGAGAAGAAGATCCTTGAGAGCCAAGGTATAAAGGGTGGTGGGGCAGCAAGTCTTATTCTTCAGGAGAGAAATTTGAAGGTATGTAGAGCACCTTGTTCAAGAACATGAGTAACTAATGAACTTGGATTTAAATTAGTTGTACAAAAATGTAAGACTTCAACATTTTTACTTAGCCCAAAGTTCATCTTGATGATAGTTTCTTTCCCTAATTAGAGTTTAGAAGGTCTGTGTTAGATCTACACGGTGTAATTCACAGTCAAGTCTCGCTTAACCTTTTGAACTGCAGGCTTCAATCAAGTTTATTTTTTATTCAGTAGTAAGTACACAATCTGCCCTTAATTTTACCTGTGCCCAGTATTTGTATACCCCAGCTACCTTTTCTCTGAACAAAGAGACTTAATTAAATATTCATTGTGGTTTCATTAAAAAAATAGAAGATTACTGTCTCTATTACCACATCACTATCTGCTAAGGACACAGCTGAAAACAAAAAAAGGACTATCTTGTGTAACCACAGAGAGAAGCATATGGAAAACAAAAGCTTCTAAAAGCGAACATGTGAAATGAACCTGTAGACTGGACATGGTGGACTTACAAAGCCAGACCATAATTTTCAGAGCAGACATACAGTTATTTCAGCCTTCCAGAGGAAAAAAAAATAATCTTGAGAATTCATGAGATATATTGCTCAAAATTATTCTGACTTTACTAATTTGCAGGAGGGGGAATTGAAAGTGTTAAGAGCTTCACTAAGATCTTAGTCATTTAAGTATTGATATTTATGATTTATTTTTTGTTTCTGGTGAGCTCCAAGTTCCAAAGCAACTCAGCTGATTTTCAGTGCAGAAGTTTTTTACTTACTTCATTTTTTTGATAACTTGCACTCTTATCTGTGAAACTTTTTCTTACCTCCCATAAGAAGGAGAAACTTCCTGGAGGCGAGATTAAATATCTTCTTTCTAGTGTTTCTAGTCTATTCTCAATTAAACGACTGCATTCCTTAATGAATTTCCTAATTAATTTCTGTGTTAATTGGCAAAAACAGCCTATATGAAATGTCTGACACCAGTATGGAAGTCTGGGATAGGCTTTCTCTAATTCTTGTAAAGCTGAATTTGTGTAGTACTTCTTCAGTTGGAATCCGGGGTGATGGGTGAGTTGAGTGAGCCTGGGGAAATCTTTGGAGAAGGCTTGGATGTTTCACAAAAAAAGACAGAAAATGGGAGCAGGACACACTAAATAATTCGTAAAACTGATGATGTCCCACATGAGAGCTAATTTTCACTTTTTAGTATGTGGAAAAGTGTTAGTCAGGAGACCATGTACTGTACCTGTTGAATATGTAGAGTCTCTTTTTCAGTCAACTGCATGTTTTCAACTTAAGTTTACTTTAAGTTCTACTGAAAAGAAATGTACAAAGACAGCCATTCAATTGAGGATTAATCACTATGGCAACAGAAATGTGGTGACTGAAAAGGGGGAGGATATATTCTTCCCTCAGCTTCCTGCCAGCTGTCATATTCAACCTTTGCGGCAGGAATTCAGGCCAAAATATAGACTGTGACCAGCTCTAAGAAACTTTATCTGTATTTTTATAAATTCGTACAAGAATTGCACTATAAAGGAAGACTTAATCCTCTAAATTGGATGACAGACATTTGGCACTATTGCCAGTGTTTGACAGGGAAATAACGAGATGCTTTGTAGTAAAACCTGGATTAATGGTAAACCCCTCTTTATGTTATTGCAATGTGGTGTAAATGAAAAAACTAAGCATGCTGTCAGCCTAGGAAAAAACGTGCCCTTTGTATCTCCAATGCAGATTTAAGTACTGTTGAGAATACTGCAAATACAAAAGTTGTGTCATTAAGAATTCCTCTTTATCTTATTTGTATTACATTGACATTTTGTAGATTATTTAAACAAAGACTTTCTATCAGTTGTAGGAACTCTGATTGCAGTGTGTTTGCACAGCTATTAGATTCAACAAGTTTAGATGGTTGTTTACAAAGAGTAGGCTTTTGGGAGATAACATGCCTTTATCTTTGCTCTTCTAGGATGGTGAACTCTTCGGCTTTAAAAGAATTGTTCCCACATGATTGGCCTGTAATGCTGCTTTTTTGAGTTTATTTTTTCAGTTTAAACATTCCAGTATGGCTTTTGGTCGTGTTTTTTAAATGTAGTCAGTTCATATGTGGCATTCTTTGAGTGGCATTTTCATTATGATAAATGTGCATGGCCTTTGGTTTTGCTCCTGTTTGATGGAAGGCTGAGAAGGTGAAAGAAGATAGGAGTAAGTCCACAGACTTCTGCTGGAGTAAGCAGTTAGTTTAAACTTTGAATTCTGAGACAGGCTGACTATCTCCTCTCAACAATAGTAATAAATGTTGATTTATTGATAATATGATAATATGTTGATTTCAAATCATGTTTTTGGTGCAAGACAGTGATCTGTCATATAGCAATTATCTTTGCTAAAGGCTCAACAACTTAAATAAAACTACTCATAATAAAAAATTCTTACTCTATTACCTGATTGTAGAAGAAACAGACTTGGAAACAAATGTGAAATAGAGAGAGCACAGTCTATTCACAGTTGCCTTTAGTAGTGAATTCTGCACTACCATGCAAAAGAGCAGAGTTTGTGGAATGTCCTCCATCTCAGTTTGTTTATGCAGAAAAGCTGTTTGGAACAAACAGGGGAAGTTAGTACATATTACTCTAAAATTTCTTTAGTTTTATTAACTTTAATTTTACTGGTCTCTTGATTTGGCAAAATATTTTGGAGGAGTAATTTAGAGCCATAATAAATCTTAACCCTTATTGTAACTTGAAGCATAATTCAGCATATATTCTAGAAAAGCATATGAAAAGGTCATAATAATTCACACATAATATCAGAAAAACTTCCCAGGGGGGAGGGGGAAGAAAAAGGAAGAAAGAAAAGAAAAACTATATAGGATTGTAATTGGGGTAGATAATGAGACTGGAATGCAGTATCAAATTATCAACAATCATCCAAAACCAACTGCAAATCACAAATATATATGCAAAGTCATGTATTGTCTCACGTTTTGAGGAGAGTGGGAAAATACAAAGTAGGATATGGCCTAAGGGTTTATTTGCTTGTAAGATGTTCAGTCACCCTGAATTCATTGTGTTTCATGCTTTTGTATTATTTTGGGGGACTGCAAGGCAACAAGCCATTTGAGAAAGCCATTCTTGTTTGTTTGAGAAATGAAAACAAACAGTGGAACTGTGGGGTGTAAATGTGTGTCCTGGGTATCTGACAGCAATGGTCTCACACATACCACCTGAAGAGAAAAACCTCATAACATTGTTTCAGCTGTGAGCTGGGAAATCAGGGGGTTATTGCTGACTGGAAGTCAGTATCTGGCAAGATACTGCGGGGATACTTTGGGTACTTAGGTAGTAAAAGAGAGGAAGATGGTCAGACACGGTGCAGCTATGGCTGAAGAATAATTATGCAAACATATTTTCAACTTCAGATTCAGGCTGTTGGAGAACGTTCATTATCCTCCAAGTCTGGTGACTCAGTGAATTGCCACAGATATGACACAGCTTGAAAAAAAAAGTATCCCTGAGCCTCCCTTTTCTCCCTTTTCTCCCTCTTCTCCCTCTTCTCCCTTTTCTCCCTTTTCTCCCTTTTCTCCCTTTTCTCCCTTTT